>NC_062264.1:27076226-27376539 GCF_916048215.2 Malus sylvestris
GTTTAAATCTTGAAGCCTATTTAGATTTCCAATTGACGAAGGAAGCATTTCGACAACTGTGCCTTCCAAACAAAGAGACACCAAATGTTCCATTGGCTCCAAGATTTCAGGGAATTTGGAAAATCTAGAGCAACCTTTGAGATCAAGACTCTCAAGATATTTCAAGTTACAGATTGATGAGGGTAGCTCTGTAACTACTGTTTGAATTAATCTTAAGGACTTCAAATGTTCCATTGGCTCCAAGATTTCAGGGAATTTGGAAAATCTAGAGCACTTGGTGAGATCAAGACTCTCAAGATATTTCAAGTTACAGATTGATGAGGGTAGCTTTGTAACTGCTGTTTGAATTAAACTTAAGGACTTCAAATGTTCCATTGGCTTCAAGATTTCAGGGAATTTGGAAAATCTAGAGCACTCGGTGAGATCAAGACTATCAAGATATTTCAAGTTACAGATTGATGAGGGTAGCTCTGTAACTGCAGTTCGAATTAAACTTAAGGACTTCAAATGTTCCATTGGCTCCAAGATTTCAAGGAATTTGGAAAATCTAGAGCACTCGGTGAGATCAAGACTCTCAAGATATTTCAACTTACAGATTGATGAGGGTAGCTCTGTAACTGCTGTATGAATTAAACTTAAGGACTTCAAATGTTCTATTGGCTCCAAAATCTCTGGAAAGTTTTCAAATTTAGAGCACCTATGGAGATCGAGATTTTTCAACTTACACGTGCTACTTGGAAGTTTCTTAAGGTAACTGCAATGCCTTATATTCAAGTAAGAAATATTTTCGTTAGACCAAACTGATTCTGGCAACTCCTTTATACCACTGGCTTGTAAACATAAGTATGTAAGATTTCCTGGCATCTTTGGAAGATACTTGAGACTGGTGCAGAATCCGAGTTCAAGACGAGTAAGCTTGTCAAGATGTTGAAAATACGAAGGAATTTCAACCAAACTGTAACAGCAACGAAGATTTATGTGCACAATCTTTGGACTCCTAGAGAGATTTGGAACTTCAGTTAAATACTCACACTCATGCAAATCAATAACTTGTAAGTTGGCAAGTATCTGCAACAAATGAAATAGAAATATAAAGAATTAATATAATTTCTACACTTGATTTGATACAAGAATTAAAATAGGCATATAATATAATATACCTCGTCTTCTTTCCAAAACCTTTTAACTTTGCTACCTCGCATACGAAGCTCAACTAGATTTTCCGGAGAAAAAGTTGACGGCAAAGATTCCAGTGGATAAAAAGGCCACTCAAGATAACAAAGAGAATCGGGAAGGTCTAGAGAAGCGGTCAATCGGCCAACCGAGCTTAGCATTTTTAGGTTAGACATCTTTTTGAAGTCTGCACGTTTCAATGGTTCAAACCAACAAACCTTTATGGCTTCAACATTTGGAGTTTCCTAACAATTAGAAGAAAGTTTAAATGTGAATACATATGTTTTCAACATGTTAAAATGTAACGCACATTTGGAACAAAGAGTATTTGCCATGGTAATGATGTACATGTGTCTTAGTCTAGTCAAATATCCAAAATAATTGTATCCCCCTCTACTTGTCTAAATAGACAAACATTTGTTCAAGTTCCAAACACTTCCTAACACAATAAGTATTCAATCAAATTCCATCTTTTAACAATCTCACTTCTTTATTATAAATTAGTTTTACTTTGTTCTGTTATCATCTGAAGTTTGTAATTTTTTTTTTCTAAAAAAGAAAAGAAAAAAATTGAATGAATTTGACTCCTACCGTGTTACTCTTTAGTATGCGATAGACATCCTCGTCAGCGAACAACCTATTCCGTTCACCAGGATCTTTAATACATTGTTCTTGAACAATTGTCCTTCCCATTTCTTGTAGCAAATCGTGCATCTCTATTATGCCTTCCCTTCCCCATTTTGAAACAATTGATATGAGAGACATATCAATGAGAATTCTAATTCCGGTTGTCCCAAAGAATCCACGAACATCTAACATTCGTTTTACCATATCCACATCCTTCCCTTTATGAAAACATGCTACATCTAGAAATATCTCCTTCTCATTTTTTTCCAATCTATCATAACTTATTCTCAACACTTTCTGGATACTTTCACTAGGAAATCGTTTCAGTTTGTTGAATTCATCTTCCCAGTCTTCTTTGCTCTTGCAATTGAAGAACAAGGACCCCAGAACTTTAAGAGCCAAAGGAACGCCTCTGGCATAATGCACGGCCTTTTCTGCCAACTCTTTATAATCTGTTCTACGAGTACTGTTATTCTTGAAAGCATGCGAACAGAAGAGCTGAAGAGCGTCATCCGGTTTTAATAGCTCAACCTCATAGATATTATCCTTTTCAACAGTTTGCCCAAGTGTGCCCCTATCTCTACTTGTGATAATGATTCTACTTCCAGTGCCATACCGAATACGATCGCCAGCTAAACGTTCAATTTGCAATGAATCACTCACGTCATCTAGAACAATGAGGACCTTTGTACGACCGAGCCTTTCTCGAACCAAAGTTGATCCTACGGGCAGAACTTCTTCCTTTAATAGCTCCTTAAGAAGTGTTTTTTCCAAGTGATCTAGTCCACCTGCTTGTTCTGAGTTCTCCCTAACATTCTTAAGAAAACAAGAAGCTTCGAATTTAGAAGAGTGTATGCGAAATACAGCCTCGGCAAGGGTGGTTTTCCCAATACCACCCATGCCCCAAATACCTACAGTGATGCAAGCGTCCGGTGAATGAATGCCTAACAGCAATTCGATCTGCTCGATGCGTCTTTCAATTCCAACAAAGCCCTTTAAATCGCAGGATGATTCGCCACACAATTGGGTCCAAATATGATCGACAACTTTCTGAATTAGATCTGCCTCCGTCCTGGTGTATAGATGTATATGATTAGGTTGAAAAGCAGTAGTTAGTCTTAAATACGCTTTACCAAATCTTAGCACATATCAAAATGTCACAAGTTTAAAGAAAATTTATAACTTTAGACAAGTTAAAGAATGAGTTAGTTACCCGGATTTGTTTGAATGATCAAACCCAGATAGATTGGCTGCAGTCGTCAAAGCATCCCTCCACTTGTGCACCTTGTCGATACTGTTAGCGAATCGTTTTTCAAGTTCATCAAATGCATCTGCATAACTCCCGTGCTGTTTTCGTACATCAGATGGATCGATGTCGTAGAATACGGGTATAACCATCCGGCCTTCTTTGTTGTTGCATTTTAGTATATGCACAAGCTCATCCAAACACCATGTGGAAGAAGCATAGTTTTGTGAGAAAATGATCACCGAAATGGTGGATTTCTCAATTGCTTCTAGAAGGGCATATCCGATTTCTTCTCCTCTCTGAAGTCTATTATCGATGTAGGTTTCAAATTTCTTCTGAAGTAAGGCAGCATGAAGATGGCTGGTAATACCAAGGCGGGTGTCCTCACCTCTGAAACTGATAAACACATCATACTTTTCTCGACGTGGGGGGTTATCAGCAGCGGATGATGAAGAAGAAGCAATGTCCATAACCTCTAGTTTTCAGAAACGGCAAAAAGATGTAGTTGCAGAGAGATTAATTGTTAATTAGAGAGAAATAATACTACGACGTTGCATCGAATTAAGAGGATGCAAGAGGGGGGAGAGAGAGACTAGTTCAGAATTTACTTGAACTGGCTTTTGACGACATGCACAAAATTTCAAAGGCTCGAAATCAACGAGTGAGAGATACGAAAGTGGAAAATGGGGCACATGATAGGACCTATTATCTTTAATAACACTATAATTTAAAGAAAGATATTCATATATTTGCAATCTTAATATGAACAACGTCATCTCAGCATGTAAAGCTACTAGTATTTGAAAACCATAAAATGAATAAGTGTAAACCTTTTCTCCTTGCTTTGCTCCCCTCACAATCAGTATCATCATCGTCACCTGATCGATTCCTGCAAATCAAGTTTTGGTTATGTTTCATACAGTCAAAAAACAAAAATCAGATTATGCATATACCAAAAAACACCACACAAAAAGGAAGGGCCCTATGTGAAAAAGGATGCAAAATCAACTTGAGACCTCTTTCTCCTGTTCTCTTCCTTGTTTTCTTTTTCCATTTGCTCTCTCTTTCAATCTTTTGTACTGAAGCTTTTTCAGAACCTGTGTTAAGAGAACCGTTGAATCCAAACGTCAAAAGGAAGACAATTGATAAAGATGCAAACAAAACAAAGTGACACCGGTGACAGGTCACCAGCCAAGAAATTAACAGCAGACATAACAAAAATTAATTAGCAATTTAAATGCCAGCATAACATAACACCTAAACTTATTAATTAAAAAGAAATGACAAAAAATACAGAAAGAGCCTTAAACAGTATCAATAAACGCTGACTAACCTCTGACAAGTTACCAATTTGACGAGGGCTTATTTGCTTTCTCCGGCTTCAAAATAATATCCAAAACAATTACTTTATTGCATCATCAGCATCAGCAAGAGCAGCAGCGGATGAAGAAGAATACGAAGAAGAAGAGGCCAATATCCATAACCAACCTCTAGTTTTCAGATCCAGGAAGTAGTAGTTGCAGAGAGATTAATTGTGAATAGAGAGAAAGAGAGAGAGACTGGTTCAGAATTAAGGAGGATTCAGCAAAGCAAACGAGAGAGAGAGTGGTTCAGAATTAAGGAGGATCTAATGAAACAAAAGAGAGAGAGAGAGAGAGAGAGAGAGAGAGAGAGAGAGAGAGACTAGTTCAGAATTTACTTAGAATTGGCTTTTGAGGAAAAGCAACGAGTAAGAGACGACCAGTTACAAAAGTATAAAGGGAGCACATGGGATGTGGCCCTCCCTTGCGCGTTTTGCGTCCACGGTTTTGAATCGGGAATGCTAGGATAAATTTGTAAATTAAATAATATGTTATTATTAAAAAATGAGCATGTATATTAATATTTAAGTAATAATTTAATTATAAATTTCTATGTCATTTAGTTTATAAATTTAATATCTCTAGCATTACTCTTTTTCCAATTAGTTAGTCACCAATTTCTTCTAAGAATTTTCCAAGCACTTTTGTTTGAGGATATTTTAATAAGGTGTGATATCCACACACCTCATTTTACTTCTTACACACCTCATGTTAATTTCTGTATGTTGATCTTCTTCATTTCATCTGATCCGATGGTCGAAAATTAAAAAGGTGTGTGAGAAGTAAAATCGGATGTATGGATATCACATCCCTTTAATAATTTTCACACAAAAAGTGCACTTCACATCACACTACAAAATCTTGGAAGGCAGAGTGAAACTCTCCATAGCCTCTCTGGGCTCGAAAATGGTAAATAGTCGTGACTTGCCACCATTTGTTCATTTAAAAAAAAAATATATATATATATATATATATAGTTGTTGATTGAATAAGATTTGGTATCTGACCTTCCAAGCACAGGTGACAGATCAAGTCATTTGACTATGAATGATTTTATGAATGAAAAATCATTAAGTCTCAGAGACATTTAGTTTGATATCAGCATAATGTATTACAAACTCATTAAAACTATCAACCTCATCACCATGTTATGATAAGAATCAAACTAAACACGTGAAACCCCACCCCAAAAATTATGAAATTCCACATTTTACTTAAAGGTTTTCAAATTTTTACATTTCAGTCCCTCACTTCCTACCCAATCAGGATCCTCTTTTTAGATTTCCTCTCCTCTCATTGCTTGCCATGAGGCAGCCCACTAACTCCTCCTTATCACTCTATCTCATTTTCCTCGAGTTCACTCTCTTTCTCAGCTCACTCTTCTCTCACTTTCACACTCTTTCCCTCTTTCTTCCCGATTGAACCCACACCCACGCACACCCATAGGGACACCCCCGACGATGACACACCATCACCACCACCTTCGTGGACCTCCCCTCCCTCTCCTTCAAGACATAGGAACGAGGCTTACGATCCGCGCTACGAGGCATTCCCATACCAGTGACTTTGTGTCCCTCTCTCCGCTTGGACATTCTTGTAATAGCACATTTCGCTTGTATTCTGAATTAGATGTCTGCTTTGAACATGTCATGCATTATCACTATACTTTCATTGTAGGCAATTGAATATTATTATATTATTTTAAGTAGTTTGAACAAAATTTATATGCATGTTTCACATGTTCTCAGCATTTGCATTCATAAATGGCTTGCATCACCCTCGGGTGTCGGTCAGCACGTGACTATCCCGATGTCCCACGAACATCGGGATCGGGGCGTGTCAAAACAGGTCTTAATAGTTATTCATTAATAATCAATGGGCTAGTTTGCCACTACTATTTCTGAAGCTATCGAGAGGTCATAAGATAGTCCATAACTCCGCCTGAAATTATGTGTCTTGTCCCAAGTAAGCAAGTCATGATCCACCATCACTCTCTATCCATCTAGGCACCAAACTAAGCAATAGACAGATAGAGGTAGAAATTGGGAATGGAAAGCAAGCAAGGGGGAGAGAGTAGTTGCCCGCTGAGACAAGATCAGTTTGAGTTCAACAATTGTACTAGTTGACCTGACTTACACGAAGGTTACAAAAGTTCTATATGCTCTGGACAATCCGACGGAGATGTCGAATACAAAAAACGGATAAATGAAATTTCCCAACTCAAGAACCTTACTTTCCTCGTATAAAAATTCAAAGCATTCCAACATATGAAGAAAGACAAAATAAGGGCACACCAACATCAGTTCATAACTTTCATTACAGCTGACAAGTCACAACTCACAAGTCATCCCTTACACACTTTATGTACAAAGTTTTTTTTTCTATCATACTAGTTTCAGCTTTGATCAACAGGCCATCCAATGAAATTTAATCTTGACAAAGATAGCTAACCTACACCTGGTGAGTCACCGTAGCACTCAGTAACGTATCAAAATGTACACGACTCTTTAATTGAAGATGAAAGCAAACTAAAATATGTATAGCCTTTGATAAAATGTATATGTATATTCTATATATATATATATGTGTGTGTGTGTGTGTGTGTGTGTGTGTAGGAGTGTGATTTACAGGAAGTTAATGAACAATTGATGAGCCCGATAAAATTATCTCTTTGTTGGCGAAATGTTTTGAAGTCGAGAAGACCTCATTGGTGAAGTTTGTAAGATAGCATTAATGCAAAAGTTTGCGACCGTTAGTAAAAGATCTAAGACAAATACATATGTTGTTATTGGTTGCGATAGAGGTGGGTATTATTGAGCCTCTAAAACTTCACTTGATGAAAGAAAGAGAAACTCAAGATCTTGGCTCATAAATTGTCCATTCGAAGTCAGGAGGAGTAAAAAGAAACGTGAATAATTTTGGAAGCTAGAGATAAAAAGTTTGTTACATAACCATGAACTTTCGAATGACATGTGTGGACATGTGTGGACATCCTTCTATTGGAGTTTAAAGATAAGCCTGAAAAGTTGCCTCTTACTCAAAAAGAGAATACCAAAAGGCAAATTTATGAATTTCTTGATACTTCTACTCCCTCAATTCTTAAACCTAATGTTAAACCTCACAAAGGTCATCTGGTAGGGTCCAAAAATAGAAAAGAATCAAGCTCTACAAAGTGTAGTCCTTTAAAGTTTGAAATAGTAGAGAAGACTTAAGACAGATATGTCATTATTTATTTATTTGTCTTTTGATATGGTCATGATTATTTATATATACGTTTAACACTTAATGTGCATAATGATTTGCCAAATAAACTTTTTATTAATTATATATATACTAAAAGGGAAAATAACTAAAACACCGGTCGTTTTATAGTGTTCTCCCTTATTTGCCCTCGCACTTTAACGCTAATTCCTATTGTGTCCCTGCTGTATATATTTTTAATTTCTTTCTCTTCTTTATCCGTTCTCTCTTTCCTCTAGCTCGATGCTCTCCGCCAGAGAGTCTCTGGCTTCTCTCATTCTCTCTCTCTAAAATACCCACCCTCTAAAACTCCTTCTCACCTCTCCTCCTCCGAGCCACTTTCTCTATCTAGAACTCACTCGCCACTGCCTTCTCTCTGATGGTTCAATAGGCCGTTGACGACTTCTACGATTTCGGCGACGGCCAGTCTCGAGGTTGGTCTTAGCCAACTCCTCATAAGCTCAGGCACATTCTACACCTATTGCATCTGAAGATCTGCCTCAAATTTACGATTTTCAGTTCAAATCCTAAATGGTGCGTTTTCCGACGAATTTACAGAGGCGGCGAGCTCAATTCCGGCCAGGTTCTGTCAAATTAGGTGGTAATAGGCCACTCGAGGCTTGAACCAAAGGAGGAGAGGAGTAGTTGTTTTCATGGAAGGAAAAGAGCAGCAGCAGCGGAGGAAGAGTATGCAGAGGCAAACGTGGAGGAGTCGTTGGGGGTCATCAATGAGAAATGTACTGTTCCAACTAACACACAACCATTTGTTAATTGAACCACTGATACGACAGGCTTTGGTTTTGAGTTTCAATTTGTTGATTATTGCAGGACGATAGGTAGAGAGTGGCACTTTTCTTCATCAGTTGCATTCCAAGCATGCTTTGGGAGAGGTATAGAGTCTGTATACCTAGCTTTTTATATTTCAATATACAAATACTTCCCAATGGAACCGCAAAATTGGTAACAAACACCTTGACTGCTGCATGGCATACGAAACCAACTATGCTCATACATATTCATGGGTTTCTTATAAAACATTAAACTATGGATTGCTCCTTTGCTGCTTGAACACATATTCGTCATTAAACTATGGATTGCTCTCCTTTGCTACTTGAACACATATTCGTTTTATAAAGATCATGTCTGTGAAATGTCAATTTAAATGTATGTGATAGTGACTGTCTTAAACTGATATGCTCATATACATCGGTAATTCGTATTATGTGTTATAGTGGACAGCTTGAATCCATCTTTTCTTTGTTTGACTTGCTAATTTTTCTTTATTTTTCAATTGCATATAGTGCAATTCACTCTGTTTTAAATTAGTGGTATATTGAGGTAATTTTGAGAGGATATATATAAAGCACTCTCTTTGTATTAGTGTGGGTGTATGGTATGTATGGCATCGGATTAAAATATTACCAAAAGTTGCTCCACTTCTATCCCTTTCGTGTTTTATGTTGAGCTTCTGCAGATACTTTGTTAATTAAAGCACTCTTTATGCATTGCTGTCACAAGTTTCAACGAAATAATTTATGACAAGTTCTCCTTCCGTTTCAGGTTTGTTACAGACCTGGTTTCTTATGCTCGGAGTAATGAACTGAGGATCTTTGTTAATCTCGGCATGCTTAAATATATTGGTACTATGCATGTATATATATAGATGTAATATGATTATAAGAATATAAACTCTGTTAATCTCGGCATGTTTATGTGTTATAGTGGACAGCTTGAATCCATCTTTTCTTTGTTTGACTTGCTAATTTTTCTTTATTTTTCAATTGCATATAGTGCAATTCACTCTGTTTTGAATAAAGTGGTATATTGAGGTAATTTTGAGAGGATATATATAAAGCACTCTCTTTGTATTAGTGTGGGTGTATGGTATGTATGGCATCGGATTAAACCTTGAATATTACAAAAAGTTGTTCTACTTCAATCCCCATCGTGTTTTATGTTGAGCCTCTGCAGATACTTTGTTGATTAAAGCGCTCTTTATGCATTGCTGTCACAAGTTTCAATGAAATAATTTATGACAAGTTCTCCTTCCGTTTCAGGTTTGTTACAGACCTGATTTCGTATGCTCGGAGTAATGAACTGAGGATCTTTATTAATCTCGGCATGCTTAAATATCTATAGATGTAATATGATTATAAGAATATAAACTTTGTTTATATGGTGTTCTAGACAAACACAGCAGTACTGCGCCTACGCTTGAGAGACCTTTTTAATTTGATTGATTTCAGACGTTAGACTTTGTCCATATTGAAATTATCTTTTGAACAGTGAGCAACCAATCTTTTGATAACAAAGAACTTAGCTATAAAATCTAACTTCTATAACCTCTGTCTTCTATTGTATATTTTCACAATATAACACCCACAGCATCACGTGGGTCTTTTTGCTAGTAATAGCTTAGATGTGTAAAGAACACGTGAAGATACACATTTGCCATGGTTATCTTGGCTTCCCTTGGAAACTCTTTTCCATGAAAAATCCATTCCATCACACATACCACAGGATTCATGCTCAACTTCAATATCTATGTATTAATAACTTACAGTTTACGTGCACGTGAACAACTGTTCTTAGCATTTGCATGTAAGAAGGTGCAACTATTCATACCAAAAAATAGTTAAGAGCACATAAATTGGCCCTAATAAAAAATAGTTAATTAGCATTTGCAACTAATCCAGGTTTTTATATGTATCATTTTCAAGAATCGACAGATAAATGATAGCGTACAAGTAGGTGAGCAGAAGTCATAGTATGAGACCTTAAAGGCTGGCTCAGAACCAAGACCAACTTCTGAAACTACAGAAGCTATCACTGCACTAAGTATGACCATAGAAGTGGTATTCACAAGTGAAATGGATGAGGAATCAGGTGGTGATGGCCATAGGAGACTCTACGGCAAAGAAACAACCGGAAACAGCAGCATTAAACCTTGTCAAAACAGAACAACAACAATTACAATGAGGGCAAACATGCATTGATAATGGCAGCGCAGATATACACGAAACTGAATACCAACCAGAAGCAATTCCAGCAGCCACATGAGTGAGCCTTCTTTGTGAACTTTTATCAAACACAGCACCAATACCCTTGGCTACAGAAGCTCCAATCTCAACGCTAGGACCTTCGGGACCTAACGAGTTCCCAGCCCCAAGTGTGACACATGCAGCAATTGCCTTGAAAAAGGACGTGATGCAGCCTTGAGACCATCAAAAACCCAAAAAGGCATTTCATTAATAAATTCTCTCCTTTTTCTCCTCCTTGCTCATTGCCATTTTTATCTTCTGAACCATCCTCAAGAGCATCTTGAAGCAAGTTTATTATGGCAACGAAGCTCCCCGTTGCGGCATCCCACCCCAGAACACATCATGTATCTCATGAACCTTCCCATTCATATCAAAATCTCAGAAAAAGCTCAAAACTTAATGTATAAGCAAGCAAGAAAAAAGCAAAGCAAAAATAGGTAATGAATGACGGAACCTGAGGTTCCGCCCTTATAGTTGTAAGTTTATGCAAGGTTCCTTAACTTTCCGATGTGGTACAGTTTTTCATAACCTCACGCGCCCCTCACATGTTGCAGCACTCAAGTCAAACAGATGGACAACACACATTCCTATGTGAGCCAATTCTTTAACATCCTCACAACGAATGACAAAACGTAAAGATCACTAGCAGACTACAATGCTAATGCATCTCATGAACATTTACAATTTCTGTAAAATTTCAGATAAAAGCTCAAAACTTTGCAAACAAGCAAGCAAGAAAAGCAAAAATGGACAATTGAGTAATGGGTAAAAATCAAACATACAGAGTAGTTGAAGAGGACGACGCCGATTCCGGTGAGCAGACCCACCAAGCTCGACGACAGCACTATCGTCCAGTTCCCTCGGCCACGGCCTTGTGCGCTGTTTTCATCTTCCCCTTTTTCTTGTTCTTCTGCTTTGTCATCGTCATCGTCATCGTCATCGTTTTGTTGTTTTTGTTGCTGGGTTTGTTGGTTTTGAGTGGGTTTAATAGTTCTTCTAGTGTTTGACGTGTACCCAGCACTGGCATTTTTGGTGTTGATTGTTCTGGTTTGGGTGTTTGATGTGGGAGAGAATAGGAGGAGGGTTTTTCCCGGCGGTGATGAAGACGGAGGAGGAGGAAAGGCCAGGGGACATAAATGGCGGCGGAAGTGAGCGTTGGGGAAGCGTCGTATGCACGATCACAACTGTTCAGTCAAATCACAACCAACTAATGGATAAATGCCAAAATAATTAAGCAATATTCATATTAATATAAAATAATACCCGAATTTCCTTTTCTTTTCTTAATAACCAAATCAAGAGTTGTCCGTTGTTTTAATAGTAACTTATTAAATATAGTCCATCTTGATTGGAACGGCACGTACCACGCTATGTTTTCGGCATACTAAAAAATTTTTCATATATGTGGAACTGAATGGCAATATGCCATTGATAACATAGATGGAGATTATGTTTACTTTGCATAGAATTTTTTTGTTACTAAATGTAGTTGGAATGATGGTGAAATTTGAGTGATGTATGCAATTTGGTGTATTGATGTACACAAGATAGCCGCACAAGCACATACGAACATCTTCAAAGGAGATGTCAAAAGATAAGTGTTAAATGTTAATTTAATGGCTGACGTGACAATGTCATATTTTTTTTTTTTTTTTTTTTTTTTTGTCGAAAGATAGAAATTTATTAAGATTAAATACGAGCGGTTACATTTGCATCCTCTGCTAAAATATTGAACAGAAACTCTGGACCTAACAAATCCCAATCAAAACTCCCGTCATGCTTAACAGCGTGCGCCGCCACCGAATGAGCTGCACGATTGCACTGCCGAGGGGTGAAGCAAAACCTCACCAACTGGAACAAATCCGCCATCATCCAAATGTCTTGGAGATAGATATCAAGAACCACATCAGTCGTGACCTCCTGATTAATCATTTGAATCAAACCTTTTGAGTCCGATTCAACCACCAAACTACCCCTAGATTCCAAAACCCGACTACTAAGAACCATCTCTAATCCCTGCCTGACCGCCTCCGCCTCAGCCATTATTGCAGCTGCAAACCTTTGCCCACCCACCCCGCCTACGAGCTTGGGAAGCCCCGCAAAATCACGAAGAACCCACCCCACCCCACCCACCTTTGACTTATTCCGCCAGGTCGCATCACAATTTAATTTCAAGACACCAAAACTGGGTTTTTTCCACTGAAGCCGATCTGCACCCACTTCCCCCACCCCTAACTCCCGCTTAGTCCATTGTTCCCCCCCATCCACTACCGTAGGCTCTCGAAACTCACCCACCTGCTTGTACCACAACTCCACTGCAATATGCGGCTGGATGCTACTCCCATTAAATACCGCTTCATTCCTACATTTCCAGATTCGCCAAAACCCGAACACCACCTGCTGCAATAATAATTCCGCCTCCTCCTCCTGTCCTAGTCTCGTCACTACCCTTTCCCACCCCTCCAGAAAATCCACCACACCCAAGCCTGCCATATCCATTTGCACCTCTGTCCCGAACCAAAAAGCGCAACTAAACTCGCACCCAAAAAATAGATGCCCTTCGGTCTCATCTAGCAAGCCACAGAGCTCACACTTATTCACCACTCGAATCCGTTGGCGCTCCAAATTATGCCTCACCGCCAACGCCTTACGACAGGCCCTCCAAACAAATAACCGAATCTTATTTGGCACTAGGAGAGGCCAAATTGTTTTCCACACCCCTCCCCCCACTCGTGCCGAACTCGGCATCCCCCCCCTTTATGCCCAAATTCCCCATTTTTCATCATCTCCATTGCTACATAATATCCCGAGTGAACCGAATAAATCCCATTCTTTGTATAGTGCCATATTTGTTTATCACGACAACCACGTCTACTAATCGGAATAGTTTGAATCAGTTCTAAATCGTCTTGTTCCACCATGATCCTAAGAGTCTCAAGATTCCACCCTTGCTTATCCTTAGAAAATAACTTGCATACCTTTACATTGGGAGCCCCAATCCTCATCATTGGTTTGAAAGAATGAGGCTTAGGTATCCAAGGATCAGTCGCCACTCTAATAGTCTCCCCATCCCCCACCTGCCAACAAAGACCACGAGTTAATACTTGCCGCCCCAATAGTAAACCTTTCCATCCCCACGAGGATCTGGGTCGGTTGTTAGCCTCGAGAAATGAAGAGTTAGGAAAGTATTTATCCCTAAGCACCACCCCAAGCATCGAATCCAGCGTATGTAGTACCCTCCAGCTGACTTTGGCAAGCATGGCCAAATTAAACCCAATTAGTTCCTGAAAACCCAACCCTTCATCCTTCTTCCTCATAGTCAACTTCTCCCACGCCACCCAATGACATCCCTTAGCTTTCTCCTGCCCTCGCCACCAAAATTGAGCAATAACTCGCTCTAGTTCCTTACACGCACTCACCGGTAATTTAAAGCAAGCCATATCATGATTCGGCATCGCCATGGCCACTGATTTGATCAACACTTCCTTCCCTGCGGGAGATAAAAATTGCTCGGCCCATCCATCAGTCCGGCTCTTGATACCTTGATGAACCGACTCAAAAACCGTCTTCTTCGAATGCCCAAAATCCACCTGAATCCCCAAATATTTACCAAATCCCTTTTTAGCTTGGATATTCATCCTCGTAACAATACGTTTTTTCTCCTTCTTCGGGCAACCCTTTCCAAAAAATATAGAGTTTTTCTCCAAATTTATATTATGGCCAGACTCTTTCCCATACGCCTCCAAGATTTTAACCACGTGCCCTGCCTCCGTCACATCAGATTTACAGAATACTACTGAATCATCCGCAAAAAACAAATGACTAATAGGCACCGCATTCTCTACCACCCGCACCCCACTAATCAAACCCGCCTCTTCAGACTTTCAGATATACGCCGACAAAGCTTCCGCACATAGCAAGAATAAAAAGGGTGACAATGGGTCCCTTTGTCGTAACCCCCGTTCTGGTCGAAAATACCCTGAGGGAACACCATTCACCATGACACTATAGGACACTGTAGAGATACATTCACGAATCCATTCACAAAATTTAGGATGAAAACCCAACTTATGCATAACAACGATCAAAAAAGGCCATTCTACCCAATCATATGCTTTCGCCTTATCTAATTTAATCGCCATCTGAGCATCCACCCCATTCACCCCTTGCTTCAAAGAATGCAAAATTTCATGTACCACCAAAATATTATCATGAATCTGTCGTCCGGGAACAAAAGCTGACTGATTAATGCTAATAACCCGGTTCATCACTTTTTTTAATCTCCACGTTAAAACCTTAGCAATAATCTTATACACCACATTACATAATGATATAGGTCTCAATTCCGCCATCCGCCGCGGAGCCTTCACCTTCGGAATTAAGACAATATTTGTGTGGTTAGTCTTTTGAAGCAGCCGCCCTGAATGATAGAAAGCATGCACCATCCGAATAATATCCTGACCCACCACTTCCCAATGATCCTGAAAAAACCCAGCTGTAAATCCATCAGGACCAGGAGACTTTGTTGCTGAAATTTGAAACAAAGCTTCCCGAATTTCCTCGTCCGAGAAAGGGCGGATAAGTTCCTCATTCTCCAAGTCCAATACCTTCGACTCCACTGATGTCGCTACCTCACCATCCTGCTGTGAGTCTCCAGCAGGGAAGAAATCCATACAATACGCTATAGCAATGTTCTGCATACGTTCCAGGTCCGTCTGCCATACTCCTGCATTATCAACCAATCCTTGTATCCGATTACACCTCCTTCGTTGTACAGTTTGAGCATGGAAGAACTTGGTATTTTTATCCCCTTTCCGAAGCCATGTATTCCGTGATTTCACCTTCCAATAATATTCTTCCTCTTTAATAGCCCCTGTAAGCTCCTTCTCTTTCTCTTTAATATGCTCTTGCCGCACCAATGGATCCAAAATCCCCCTTCGGATCTCTTCCTTCAATTCCTCAATTCGCCGCTTAGAACTTGGTATTTTTTTTTCTTTTTCCAACTGATATGTTTTTTTTTGTTATAAATGATATATGTATGACTCATTTTAAAAAGAAATCAATTAAAATATTTTTTCAATATCTATAATTGGTGCATTAACGGAACTCACGCTATAAAATAATTAAAAATTATTTGACATCACATTTTCTCATATGTCAAATTTGACATATGAAAACTCATATGTCCATCCACATAAGATTGACATATTGGTTGTAGCTTGTTCTTATCTTCAAATTTGATCGGTTGGAGATGTCAAATCCTAAATGGAATGCTATGTAATCAAATTTGAAAGTAGGAGCAAGCTTCAACCAATATGTCAATCCTATGTAGATTGAGATATGAGTCAAATTTGACATATGAGAAAAGGTGATGTCAAATAATTTTTAATTATTTTATTGTGTGGGTCCTATTAATGCACCAATTATATATCTTGAAAATTTATTTTAATTGATTTCTTTTAAAATGAGTCCTACAAATATCATTTATAACAAAAAAAAAACATATTGGTTAAAAAAAGAAAAAAAATCTAACATTACCACATCAGCCATCAAATTAGCATATAACATTTATCTTTTGACATATCCTGTCAATAAACCTTTAACATTAACTTTTACCCCAGTCATTGTAAAGATGCTATGTCCCACCATTGACACAGTTATATTGGCTTCCTTGGAAACTCTTTTCCATGAAAAAAATCCATTTCATCACACATACCACTGGAATATTGCTCAAATTTAATATCTATGTTGTAACTCTAAATTTCCAATTACAAGTTATGTTCGTACTCATAACTTACAGTTTACATGTAAGCAACTATTCTTAGAATTTGCAAATAAGAAGGTGAAATTATTTATATTAAAAAATAGGGAACTTTAACGAAAAGCTCCCGATACTGTTCACTTTAATGAAAAATCATATTTTTATACCAAAAAGTCAATCCCGGTACCATTCACTTTACCCTTTATTTTATCCCTTTCGTTAAAACTCAAAAATTTCAAAAATTTTTCATTATTTTTCCTTAAAAGATAGTTATGAGCACATAAATTGACATGTACCTTTATAAAATTCGAGAAATTTGTCTCGGTGGTCGAGACATTTGCTACAACTGAGGACAAAAGAAGCTCCTACAACGGAGTTGCACACTTGAATGCAGAATGGCCAACGACATATGCTGAACTAACATATAAAATTACAAAACAAATGGAAGCTAGACAAGGTTGTAGCTCCAATTAAGAATGCATTACATTATGATTTTGATTTTGATCAATTACATCATGTTTATCAATTAAGAATGCATTACATTATGGTAATATTCACATTACATTATGTTTATCAATTACATCAATTACTAGGGCCGGTTCTTTGATTTTGATCCAAAACTTATTACTACTTCAAAGATCCCTAATCTTTTATTGAAGAGACCTTTCCATGCACATCATGCAATACAAGAAGTTTTAGGGACTAATTAAATAGCGAAAATGAGGCTCAAAATGGATCAATCAAAATGCCTTAATTGTACCAACTAATGAAGTTATTTAAAGGGTTTATATTCATATTTTAGAACACTAATCATCGATCGTCTCATTAAAGAAGAAGAGGACATGAAACAACGCAATACAACACCTTCGTGGACATGAGCTACTTGTTGGCCATGATAAGAGTATATAATCTACGGGTGTGTTTAGATTATGAATTAGGTTTCCTCTTTAAACTGGTGTATAGAACGATACGCAACTGCAGTTTATAGTCTGACAATATAACATGTCAAATATCCAACAAACAAATCACTCTATTTCTAAATGGTAGCTTCCTTCTCAATCTCGCATTAATTTGTACCTTCCTTCACAAATCACGGTTTTGTTTCCCCACTTTATACAAGTTGACAAATTGTAAACATAAACTTGCTAATCAACTCTGATTTCTAAATTGTATTTGTTGTGGTAGTACTTAATGTGCCGGGCTCATTACGACCAGTGGCAGTTTTGAAATATCACAACAAAAGCAGTACCAATCTGCGAATCGCAATTGCTCCTCACGAGTACGGCAGACTGAGCGCGCTGTGCTCTCGATTGATTCCTGGTCTGATCTTCTGCGAATCGCAATCCTACGGTGGCGATGGCGTCGGCGCAGAACCAATCTGCGAATGTGGATCTCTTCGATGCGTATTTCCGACGAGCTGATTTTGACAGCGATGACCGGATTAGTGGCAATGAAGCCGTCGCTTTCTTCCTGGGCTCCGATGTCCCCAAACAGGTCGGCACAGCTACTCTCTCTCTCTCTCTCTCTCTCTCTCTATATATATATATATATATATGCATATGCTTGTGTATATATGTATAATTGGATGTGTATTGTAGTGTGTATGATTATATTTGTGTAATAATAGTGGTTGATCGGGATTTGATGCTGGTGGAAATTTGTTCCAAATCAGATTGATTTTGATTTTTTTAGTCTAATTGTAGTTGAATTGGTTAATGTGAGGTGAGGTCGGGATGTCTTAATTCTCTGATCTAAGCTGAGATTTTTAGTTCGTGTTAGTATAAATACGGAGTTGATGTTCAAATGGTAGAAAATAAGTAGATGAAGGATTTATACTACAGTTAGTGAGGTTGAGAGAGTTATGCTATCAGGTCATTAATTTACTTTATGGTGTATCCGCTCGACCTAAGGTGGTAAGCAGACTTCAGAAATGTGTCATATAACCCGAGGATTTGACATTACAATTGCGTAGTAGTGAAAACCTGCAGCATAAGGTGACTATGGAATAGTTAGGATTATCGCATACATGGGAAATGTTCTTGGGTCAGGATCATATCGATAAATAGGTTTTCTTCTCAAAAAAAATATCGATAAATAGGTTCTTGAAGCTGTATACTTGTTTTACTGAAGGAATTTCCATATAAAATGATAACCGGGCGCATATTATGTTAAATATTGATTATACAAATGCACTTTCTCCTTATCTTTTTGTAACAGAAGTTTGGATCTGTTCTAGTTTATATTTTTTATTTTTTATTTTTTATTTTTGAGAAGAAACAATTTTATTAAAGAATAGAGAACAGCACAGAAGTGGATAAGAAGTCCACTAACTGTATAACAAGGAAAAACCCATTAGGATTTGGCTACAGCAGCCATTTCTAGACCTAGCTCACTTAACTGCTGCTAACAAATCCCATAGTATTTGAGATAGAGAAACATTATTAAACTCTTTAGTGACTGAAGCCCAAAAAGCTGCCCAATATTTTACTCTCCCCCAAAGTTCTTCTGCCCCCACTCCAGTATAGTCTTCAAAAATCCTCTTGTTGCGTTCCAGCCATATATTCTAGAAAATTGCCGATACCAGGCAACCCCACAAAACTTTTGGATTTTTTCCTTTTTCCAAGTGCCTTAAAGTTTGTGCTTAGTAGCTCGAAACACCCTTTAGGAATGACCCAACTTGCTTTAACCTCCTGTAACAATTTCCACCACAGTTGGATCGAGTAGGAGCAATGAAGAAAGATGTGATTTACACTCTCCTCCTTGGCTTTGCACAGGCTACACCAATGTGGTGATAAGCACATAAGAGGGTTTCTCCTTTGAATTCTGTCGCATGTGTTTAGATTCCCATTGGCCACAAGCCATACAAGTATTTTAACCTTCGGAGGAACTTTTGATTTCCAAATCTGAGGGTAGGGTGGAAAATAGTGCACACTCCCATTGTTGCTCAGTAATGAACGATAAGATTTGCATGAGAACAAACCTGAAGCTTCCAGATTCCACCTTCTGATATCCATCTTTAATGGAGACAATCGAACCTCTTCCAGTTTCTGTAATAATGTGGCCACCTCTACTATCTCCATCTCATTCAAGTTTCTCCTAAAATCAAAGTTCCAACTCAAAGGATTTGATGAAACTTCCACGAAGCTCGAGATGTTTTGATTATGCTTCCTTTATAGTAGGAATAGTCTGGGGAATTGCTCCTTCAGCGGTCCCCCTGTTAACCACCCATCCTCCCAAAACCTCACCCTCTCTCCGTTGCCCACCTCAAACGTGCAGCATCTAAGAAACTGATGAGAACCACTCGAAATGTCTTTCCATGGGCTTCGACTTGAAACCCTCCTTTGAGGAAGTGCATCCCATCCATTAGCTTGTAGCCCATACTTACTTCTTATCACCTTGTGCCACAGAGACTGTGACTCCCTTGGGAATCTCCACAACCACTTAGCCAATAATGCTTCGTTATGATTCCTCAAGTTCCCCACCCCTAGACCTCCTTCCTCCTTGTTTTTAGTAACTAACTCCCACTTGGCCAAATGTGTTTTCTTACCTTCCTCCATGCCTTCCCATAGAAACCCCTTCATTAATTTTTCTAGACGTCCTCTTACCCCGCATGGAATTTTGAACAAGGACATATAGTAAATCGGCATGCTTCCCAGGACTGATTGAATTAGAGTTAATTTACCCCCTCTAGATAGGAAAGCCTTCTTCCAACTTTGAAGTCTTCTTTCCATTGTTTCTACCACTGGATCCCAAAACTTTATTGCTCTTTGCCTTCCTCCAAGGGGAAGCCCCAAATACTTTATCAGCCAGCACCCTACCTCGCACCCCCAAGAAACTGCCAACCTGTTTAGTTTCTCACTCTCTGAATTTATCCCAGCCAAAAAGCACTTAGCTTTGTTGATTTTCAATCCTGAGACCGAACAGAATAAATTAAGCACTTGGATTAGGTTATTCCAAACTTCCTCGTCTTCCGTCAAGAAGAAAATGGTGTCGTCGGCAAATTGAAGATGAGATATCTCCACCTTTTCTTGGCCGATACACAAGCCTTTGATGAGATCAGTTTCTTGTGCCTTCTCCATTAACTTGCTCAAAACATCGACTACTAAGGTGAAAAGAAATGGTGACAGTGGATCGCCTTGTCTCAAACCTCTTGAAGCTTGAAATTTTCCCCTTGGCCTTCCATTGATCAAAACGGAGAAATTTGCAGAGCTTAAACATCCTTGCATCCATTTCCTCCATCTATTGCCAAAACCTTTTCTTTGAAGTACTTCTTCTAGAAATCTCCATTCAACATGATCATACGCTTTTTCAAAGTCTATCTTAAGCACCAATCCCTTCTCTTTTTTCTGCCTCACCTCTTCTACCACTTCATTTGCAATGAGGACAGCATCCAAAATTTGTCTATCCTTAACAAACGCCCCCTGATTCGGAGAGACAGTGGTATCCAAAACCTCCTTCAATCTTGAAGCCAGTGTTTTTGCTATAATTTTATACAATCCAGTTACTAAGCTTATGGGCCTATAGTCCGTCACTTTCAAAGAATCTGATTTCTTCGGGATCAGGCAAATAAAAGTCTCGTTCGTCACTGCATTTATTATCCCTTTCTCAAAGAACTCTTCCATGATCTTCATTATATCCTTCTTCAAAATCTCCCAGCAATGTTGAAACATTTGCATAGAGAAGCCATCTGGTCCTGGAGATTTATCCTTTCCACAATCGAAAACTGCTCTTTGAACTTCTATTTCCTCAAAAGGCCTCTCAAGCCAACTTGCCTGAAGGGCGCTTATTGGAGCCCAATTTATCCCTTCCAAACCCCAACATGCCTCGTCGTTACGCTGAATAAGGATTTGAAAAAATTGACAATATGCTCTTCGATCTCTTTTGCATCCTCTATTATTCCCCCTCCAACCGACTCTAACCTCTCAATATAGTTTCTCTTCCTTCTCCCATTTGCAACTCGATAGAAGAATTTTGTATTACCATCCCCTTCCTTTGCCCATTCCACTTTGCTTCTCTGCCTCCATTTCACTTCTTCTTTACAAGCCAAGTCTCCTACAAGGGTTTGGAGTTCTTCCCTTTTTCTTCTAGCTTCAAAATCTAAGCCTTCCAACCCCTATCTCCTGTCCAACTCCTCTATGTTTGCTTCCACTTCTTTCAAGACTTTTTCGATCTCGCCGAAGCTCTCCTTACTCCAGCGTTGCACCTTTTTTTTCATGGCTTTTAACTTGATCATAAATTTATAACCCTCCCACCCCTCCACTTGCTCCGATTGCCACCATTCCTTGAATTTATTCCTGAATTCTGGATCTTGGAGCCACATGTTTTCAAATCTGAAAGGACATGGCCCCCATTTCACTTTGTTGGTGTCTAGCTGGACTGGGCAATGATCAGAAATGACCCTAGCCAAGGCCGTTTGTCTAGCCTCAGGGAAGATATCTTCGCAACCTGTAGAGCATAAGAATCTGTCTAATCTCCGACACACAGGTTCTTCTCTGAGGTTTGACCAAGTAAATTGTGCATTGAGCAGCTCCAAATCCTTGAGTTCTGTCTCTCTAATGAAATCATTAAAATCCCTCATGCTTTTAGTCAACCTCCCTCCGTTTGATTTCTCATTTATAAATCTAACCACGTTAAAATCTCCTCCTACACACCATCTTGGTCCACACATACCATAAAGTCCCGCCAATTTTTCCCAAAACTCCCTTCGGTCTCTATTTTTACATGGACCATAGACTCCAGATAGCCACCACTCCATCCCATTGGGAGCCATAATTTTTATTGATGCAGAGAAAACACCGATCAAAGATTCGGTTACTGACATGTGTTTTGTATTCCAGATTACAGCTATGCCCCCTGAGCTTCCTTGTGCAGGGGCATAAATCCAGTCTTTATATCTGCTTCCCCACACACTAGCCACAAGGCTTCTGTCAATCATAGCTTTCTTAGTTTCTTGTAGTATGATGATGTCGGGCTGTAACCGTTGGAATTGCTTTTTCAAAGTTAGCCTCTTCCGTCTACTTCCCAATCCTCTAACATTCCAGCTAATTATCTTCATTAAAACTGGTATTGCCCCTGTGAAGTTTACTATCTCCCTTAAAACCATCCTCTTTCTTGCCTCTTCTGACTTTCCCTTTCTTCGCTTCTTTTAACAGAGACCTTTTCAACGGAAACAAGGAAATCTTCATTTTAGACAAAAATTTGGAATTTAGATGTTGTGCCTCATTGTTGGCTAATTGGCCTGCCAGTTTTTTCCTTCTTCTGTACTTTAATATTTCCTTGTTTTTTCCTATTGCCTTAGTAACAGACTTCTCATGATTAGATGCCTCCTCCAACGTTGTCAATGCTTCCAAATTTGAATCCTTGAATAGGTTGTGGAGGTCATCACAGGATAATTCAAAATCTTCAGATGTTTCTTTTTCCTCTTGAGAGTAAGCCTCCGCCTCCCCATCAGCAACAGAAGATTGGGCGGAGAAATCTTCGTCGTCGCTGTCTAACAATTGAGCCGAATCCATGCCTAGAGCCTCCATCCTTCTCCACCATTGATCTGCTGGATTCTTCTCAGTCGACCCGCTCGGTGATCGGGCACGGTCATCATCGGCCTCGCTCTCCAGATCTTCCTCTAATTCACTATCTGAATCAGTGAATGTGAGGTTAGAAGGCCAGCCTTTCGTCAGAATAGGCCCTTCTAGTTGATTCTGACCAGAGCCAAAATCTTGTGGTGAAAGAATCTTTAGCCGCAATCCGCCCCTGTCAGGTTGGCCAAATCTCCCAAAGAAACTCGAACATGTGCTCAAGGAAGATCTAATTGGAATGCCTGCTGTATAAAACTCCGTGGCCCGTGGTTGCTGGGTATCGCCCAATGCCGTATATCCTCCAACGGTGTGCCTTAGAGTCGGCAACCTTAGATTCTCCAACGGATTCGACAACGTTCGAGACTTATACAGAAGTTCCATCTCGGATTGAAACCAATGTCTCATTCCGTGAATTGTTTGAATAAGTGGGCCTCGACCTGACCCTTCCCAATGAGATTCACAGCCCATCGATTTACCGTTTATAGTTGTAAATAAATTTTTAGCACCCATAGGCCCGGTCACCGCCATGTTTTCTCCACTATTTGGGCTTTGTGTATCAAAGCCCACCACTCCATCAAGTTTAATTGGAATAAAGTTGTTTTTGTTGGGCCCACTCCCATCGTAAACCTCTACAACATTTCTAATGCATATCTCCACTCTTGTTCCATTAAAAAACTCCCTTCTTGATGAAATCTGTGCCCCCTCTGTACTCGAGCAACCGCCATCTTTCCCCTCTAATTCCAGCCTTTTGCTTTTACCCAGAGAAACATAAGCAACATTTCTAGTGCATATCTCCACGCTTGTTCCATTAAAGTACTCCCTGCTTGATGAAATCTGTGCCCCCTCTGTACTAGAGCATCCGCCATCTTTCCCACCCTGTGTTTGAAGTGGCGTCCCATACTCTCTTTCAGAGACAATAATGTCAGAGAGTTGGTTTGCAGGCATCTCGTAACTCGCGTCCGCAGTCTCAGTCCCGTCGTGACCAAACATTCTGTCACCACCGATAGTGACTGGGCAGTCGATGGCGCCGATTCGAAAGCTGGCGCATTTCCCCGTCGCGTGGGTTGCCTCCCCGAGCTCGGCCGTCGCCGGATGAGTTATTCCAGAAGTCCGTTGTAATTGCTGTTCCTTTTTCAGAGGCCCAACTAAGGCTTCCGGTCTACCCAGATCTTCAGCCGAAATCATGGGTCTCATCGCTGGCGAAAGTTGCCGGATCCTGACCCTGAAGACTAGATCTCCGTCAGCCACTTCTACTACCTCAGGGATGAAACCAGTTATGTTGGTTTTGAGTTTTATCTTTGCTTCGAGCAAGAAACCGAATCTAGCGGTTGTTTGATCGATATCCGCCAGACCTCCGCAAGCCTCGCCAATATCCTGGAAGAATTTTTTGGTCCAAAGATGTGGTGGTAAACCTTCCAGTGCAACCCAACCTCCATAACTGACCGCCAGTCTTTGATTTGTATTCAAACTCTCCCACCACCCCGCCAGTTTCACCTCGGGGTACTCCTTCATGCCTATTGCTCCAAGTAGTGCTATTTTTTTTTGCTTCCTCCTCGTTCTGGCAAACAAACAGTGCTTTGTTGCATTGAAATGGCGAGAGTCTGATGTCCGTTCCCAGAAGATTTCGAAGTGAGGCCTCCACCTCCCTCCATGATTGATGCACCACCTTTCTCTCACAGACTACAACACTTCCCCAACTGTAAGATTCTTTAGAGCAATTCCTCTGATTCCAAGTGAATTCTTTCCAAAGTTCCTCTCTGGCTCTCCGATTGGATTCCTCCTTTGTTGTCTGCCTTCCTCCAGTGACTGCATCCCTATATGAACCTTGAACACCGGCTCCCGACATATTTCCTCTCGGTTCCAACCCGATTCATCTTCCTCATTGTAGTCCCCGTCTTCTTTCCCCCTTGCAATATTTCATACATCAGCTCCTCCAGATTTCTCCATCCGATACCTTTAAAACCTTTTGGAACGAAAATATTTCTGACAAAACCATCCTTTTCAGTTTTGGAAAGGACAAGGACCTCCCCATTTCTGTTCTGAAATCCTTCAACCCAAAACTGATAGTTGTGACCTTTGTATTTTCGGAAGAAGTTCAAACCACCTGTGGCAATGACCGCCTTTAACTGCTCAATGATCCACGCTGCACAACCCAGATCAAAAGATATCTGATATCCTCTGGTTCTCGTTCTCTCTGTTACCCGAATCCTTTCGCCAAAAGACTTCTCTTCAATCTCTAAAATGAAAACCTTGTGCTCAACTTTAAAATCCCTGGATAAGTGTCTGTAGCTCATCTTCCTCGAGTATAAGTTTTACTCGGCAGCACTACATGCTTATTTTTATAGACTTGTGAAGATTGATAATCTGTTCTAGTTTATATTGGCTGCTTATATTTATTGGCAGACACGGGCAAATGCAGACCAGAGGCAGACTGGTTTCCTTGGTCGGGCAGAGTTTTACAATGCCCGTAGACTTGTCACTGTGGCTCAAAGTAAGAGAGAACTTACGCCATAAATGGTGAGGGTAGCACTATGTGGCCTGGCTGCAGTAAAATACCTGCACCCAAGATAAATTTGCAGTGACTCATGCACCGCAGTTCAATTTTTCTGCAGCCGCACCTGCCTGTCAGGGTGGTGCTGTCACTCCGACATCCTCGCAAAATTTTGGGTTCAGGGGGTCGCAAATACCACCTCAGTGTAATTCTGCTGGAGCGGCATAACGGAAAAAAAAATGGAAAAAGTCGTATTGAAGCGAAGGCCCCTATAGTTTTATCGTTGTTACAAATTTGATGATTGTATTATTGAATTGGGGCTGTGCCTTTCTTTTTTCAGCCTTAATTTGCTGTAATTTTTTACCCTCTCTAATAAAATTTGTTTTGCTGATCTTTGTTTGCTTCAAGCAAGAACGCTGACTTTTGCCAGTGTTACTGCGTTCGGGCCATTCATATTTTTTGCTTATTGCAGTTCAGCCATCAAACTATCGTGTATTTTTGTTGTGTTTAAAGTTCAAACTATCGTGGCTTGGTCATGAGATTTTTACTTTGCCCTGGCCTGGCGTATTAATTAGTCCAAGTTTATGATATAAAGGCAAATTTCAAGATGTCGCTGGACTCATAAATCAAGTTTTAAAGATAACAAATAGAATGTTACACACTTGTCAATAACTTGCGCTTTATAATGTATAAAGTATAAACAATACTAAAATAATGAAAGTCTTGCCTATATGTTGTCTTATTTCTTGGACAGACAAGTGAGCTCTCAAAGTAAAATTTTCCCCAAAAGTTTTTCCAAATTCTATTGGATAATGATGCATAGGATTGTTGGATTAAAAAGTCCGAATCATATTCAGTTCCACTGACTTCGAACCCATAGGACCCATATTCATGACTATCATTTGCTTCAGACTCCACTTGATCCACAGGCTTCAGGCTCATCTCTTGATCGACCACCTTCGGAATCGTCATCTTGTCTCGTTTCTTCTACTTTTGGTTCCGTCGACATGAAGACATGATCAAATTTGAATTTCTCAGCATCTTCGGCATACAACGGGGATATACCACAACTTAACACTCTCATATGAACGGGGGAAATGGGTTCGCCGAAACTATCCAGCGCCCAGAAGTAAACAGAGGCCTCATTGGCAAGTTTGTAATCAGGGGAGATACTAATGTCCACACTCCACACAAGCACGTGACTTTGGTAGTATCTCTTCCTGGCGTGTGGGATATATAATCCAGTGCACAGTTTATGGCTTTCACCCATGAATTTGACACAGAAATTAGCTTCTACTTTGAAGGAATCCTCCCACACTGCAAGCTTCCCCCAAATAACAGCAGACATAGCGAAACCAAATACACCTGTTTCAAACCAATCTGGAAGAAGCTTGATGTTTACTGAAGATCCCTCACTTTGATAGCTGAACCAATTTGGAATTTTATCTCCCGGACATACAACACTAATTTGAGGCCAAGGACTGTCCTTTGATGGAGCACTAGTTGCCATAATTCTAATCTGTGCTTCTTCCATTATGTCGCTCCTTGCATCATTATCCAATTTTAGGCAATTAGTAAAATCTTTGAAAAAATCATGATGTTGAACCCAACCTTGTGTGAGTGCTGTCCTTGTACTTGACAGTGTCTTCAGCGACGTGCAGCCTTCAGCGTCAACACTACATAGCACTGGGAGCTCTGGTAAAGATTGAAGCTGCTTGCAGGCGACTAAGCCGAGTTCAGACAACCGAGAAGCTTGTTTGATGCTTGCAGGTATGCTCCTAACCTTGGTTCCACTCAGATTTAATTTTTGCAATGCGGTTGAGCAAACGAGACCATCAGGGAGCATTTCGATAGCTGTCCCTTGCAAACTAAGAGACGCCAAATGTTCCATTGGCTCCAAGATCTCTGGGAAGTTCTTAAGTTGAGAGCAGCCAGAGAGATTGAGTTCCTTCAGATATTTCAACTTACAAATGTTGGTTGGTAGACTCACGAGTCTCTTGCAATAAACCAATGATAATTTACTTACATCCCTAGGAAGCTCAGAAAACTCGCCAAGAGATGTGCAACGATTTACATTAAAACAACCAGAGATTTTCATCTCACACCTATTGCTTGGAAGTTTCTCAAGGTTATAGCATTTACTTATATTCAAGTAAGAAATGTTTTCGTTAGACCAAATTGATTTGGGCAACTCTTTTATACATTGCCTCCTAAATCCAAGTATTGAATATTTCTTGGCATCTCTGGAAGATACTTGAGACTCCTGCAGCCTCCAAGATCAAGATGAGTAAGCTTGTCAAGATGTTGAAAATACATTGGAACTTCAACCAAACTTGAACAGCTAGAGAGGTCCATCTTCACAATTTTTAGACTCCCAGAGAGATTTGGAACTTCAGTTAGATTCTTAGAGTGACGCAGATTGATAACTTGTAAGTTGACAAGTATCTGCAACAAATGAAATAGAAATATAAAGAATTAATATAACTTCTACACTTGATTTTATACAAGAATAATAGGCATATAATATAATATACCTGCTCTTCTTTCCAAAGGTTCGCAACTTTGCTACATGGCATATGAAGCTCAACTAGATTTTCCGGACAAAAAATTGATGGCAAAGATTCCAGTGGATAACTAGGCCAGGTAAGATAACAAAGTGAATCGGGAAGGTCTAGAGAAGCGTTGAAACGAAGTGAATCAGGAAGGTCTAGAGAAGCGTTGAGTTTGAAGTCAGAATGCACAATTAGCATTGTTAGGTTAGACATCTTTTTTAATTCTACATGTTTCAATGAATGCTTTTCAATGTAAGACCGATCAACCTGTATGGCTTCAACATTTGGAGTTTCCTGAGAATAACAAGAAAGTTTAAATGTGAATATATATAATGTTTTCAACATGTTAAAATGTAACGCACATTGGAACAAAGAATTTTTGCGACAGTAAAGATGTACTAGTGTATACAAGTGTCTTAGTCTAGTAAAATGTAAGGAAACTAATGAAAATAGCTTCAAATTTTTACATTTTAATTAAAAAAACTATCTATCTGTTTCAGTCCTATTAGATTAGGAATGTGATTATGTAAATCCTAGTAGACATGGGAATGTATCTTATATTCATATTAGAAGTTGATTACCTATTAAATGTTGTAATCCTAAAGGGAAAGGTTTTTACCTATCATACTACTATAAATAAAGGCACAATGAGGGTGGAAAAACACACACCCACAATTATACATCTCTCTCTTCTTCTCTCTATGCCGCACCCTCTCTCTCTATATGACCTCCATAATTGTTTAGTAAATTATGCTTACAACATGTTATCAGCACGCTTTCGACGCTGCGCTAAAGAGAGTTTATTATTCAATCAGGGGAGTATTACGTTTTTAATTATTCTTTTTATGATTAATTTATTATTTTATTGAATTTATCTACATGCTATTGATTCAATTCAATTTTTCTTTGTTGAATGTGATACAACGCATTGGAGATGCAATTCCGGCTTTCTGAGAATGATCTTCTACAAATTCAAAGGCTTTTATTGTTTTCTGCCAATCAGGTACGCTTAAAATAAAGTAAGATATTTGAAATGACCGTGAAGCATGAAAACATTTCCCATGATGCATGAACCCCCTATGTTTATATTTTCCTTCCAATATATATGTTGTATATGTTCATATAGTTGTCAATATATATATTTGTTTCATGCATTACGCAATTATAAAATTGCTATGTGGAATTTGTGAGTCAAAGTATATTCATAAATTACAAGCAATTATAGGGTTTTCCTAAACCTAACAATGTCGGAAAAAAAAATCTGGGTTGACAAACCCAAGGGCTTGCAGCCCTCGGTTCACCCCCAAGTCCAAGCTAAGCATGGCTTGAAGCCGTTTGTTGGGCCCCTGCTTTGCCTCAGCCCACACACCGCAAGCCTTTTGGCTTGCTGGGCTTCTTATTACCCAAGCCCACGTGTACCACATCCAGCCCAGTCGGCTGGGCCTATCCCATGGTCCAAAACCCGACCCTTGCATGCACCAACCCCAGGCCAGCGTCTTGATGGGCCTACACCCGTGCCTAATTCTCGGACCAAAACACCAGCTGTTACTGCTGCTGGGCTCCCTCCCTATCTCGGCCCATGGCCTATTACCCTTTCTGGGCTGCTTTTGTAGCCGTGTAATATAACCCAAGGCCTGTAGCTTGTTGCAATGTTGTGCCTCACACAACCATCCCACACGTGTTGGGCAATGTCCTTTTAAGTTTTTTTTTTTGCCCAATGCTAAATTTTAGCACTTTAAATAATTTTAACCCAAATGTAATTATTATTTTTGCTTCTACGATCGACCCTAAATGGTCTCAATCTATTGAATTAATTAAAAGTGATTTGCAGTTCATTAATCTGATAATGAATCCAAAATTATTGACCTGAAGATCACTTTTGGACATTAACGATTCAATAATTTATTTGTCTTCTTTGAACCATTGACTCACTTTCGTAGTCCCGAAGCACTCACACTTGAGTTCCCAAAGAAACTCAAATCCACTACACTTAGTTGTATATTGCATTATGTGTTTCTTGCAATAACCTCTCTTTTATGAACTAAACGTTCATAAACTAAATTGAACATGTAGTTTCAAATTTAGTGCTTTTGAAACCCGAAGTTTTCATAAAACAATACATCCATGAAAACCCAACGTTTTTCATGTAAGCCATGTCTTAGAACTCGAATGTTCTAACTTTGATGCTTATGGATGATTCATTCCAATAACACTAATCACAATCTTGTTCCCTCCAATTCAATGGATTGTCGTACCGTTACAAGTTCGATTTTCTTGATTTGGACATTTCTAATAGAAACCACTTTATGTGGGGTACAAGACGTGAATCTACACTTGACTATTAAAGTAGCTGAGAAAATATTGACGCCAACAATGGCATAGAAGAGCTACATAAGCCTCTGCCATGATCTTCATTCGAAGACTTATGCTCAAAGCATTACAAGTCAAAGTACCTCCTGAACGAGGATTCCATGACTCATTGGCTCGCTCATACGGATTGTCTAATCATGAAAAACATTGCCTAAAGCACACCATGATTACGTCCATGAATGAGTATGATTCTGAAGTTTATAAATCCGATCGAATTTTGACTGGAGAATACTTTTCTCGTCCTTTCATGTTTCTAACTCGCCCATGAAGCAATAGTGTAGAAAGCGGAAGTTTACCGAATTCTCGAATCTGATTACTACCACAAACATATGGTAGAATCAGGGCCTGCCAAGGTGTGGCATCATGCCCAAAGCATGATCCTTGGTACCTAAGACCTAAAACTTCAAGAATAAGGGATAATATTCCCAAACCTCAACCCTGCAGAATCTACTTCCGTCTTAATGGAATAGATCATTGGTTATGCACCTGTTCGTGCCCCTACCAATGTTGTTGAAGAGTACCATTCTATTAGTCAATATGTGAGACTAATTTTGCTCCACTGAACATCGTTAGAAGAGCAAAATTTTGACATGGATGGCCTTGTTGGCCGAATCCCTTTAGTAAACCATTTACTTTGTGAACATTTTTCTATGTTCTTGGATTCAAGTTTGGTGTATGTTTTACTTATGGATAATCTTATTGATATTGTCCTCAAATATGAGTTAATTGAATCATGTTTTCTAACACATGTGACCTATTCAATTAACCACGTGATTAGGTAGAAATGTGGGAAAGTTAGTTGTTTGTATGAATGCGTATTACACACACTAACTTTACACCTAAATCACATCTCTAACAACGACTTCAGATCTATCCAACCTGATTAAGAGCATTGGCACGCTCCTCGTTGTATGAATGGTACTGCATCACCATTTAAGAGACCTTAGATTCTCTCCGTCGTTGAGTTTTTAAGGTTATTCGAGATGACAATGATCATAAATGAAACCACTGAAGAAAATAAAGTGAATATCTTTGCACTACCTCCAAAAATGAGCATGAAGCTTTGATTTGGGGCCAATGGGTTGTCTCCCAACTGGAAACACGCCACATGTGGCCGGCATGGAGCTTGATGATTGAGCAGTTTACTTGCTTTGGCACGACCATTTAGAACACTTAGGTCAAACAATAATGCTACGACGCATCTCCTTACTCGAAGTAAGAATCTTGTGCTTACAAGCACACTTGCCAAAGCCCGCTCGTGGTAGGAATTTGATTTTCTAAATCATTCCTATTAATGATACGAAACAACTCTCTTTTCACAGTGGATTCAAGGGAATATATGTGGACTAATCCAACCAAAATGCGGACCATATAAATACTTATTGTTTTGGTTGATGAATCGACAAATTGGTCACATGTTTGTCCACAAACATTATTGCTAAACCTCATGGCCGATTAAGGGTTCACCACCCTACTTATCCCTTAAGGTTCGGGAGAGTGGATAATGCCGGAGAGTTTATATCGACGGTTTTCGATAAAGTATTGCATGTTGTTTTGGGTTTATAATTGAACATCGAATTCCCATGATTCACCCCAAATAGCCTCGCCTAGCGATCATAAAGCGCAATTTAAATAATCACCTTGATTTTGGTAAACGTACCAAGCTTTTGGTTTCTGGCTAGGGCTATGCAATCCTTGTACGCAGTTATGTTGGTCCGCCTTGAGGCCCATTGCCACCCAACCTATATGACGTTACAGTTGGTTACTGGGTACGAACCTGACGATTTTCGTATTTACGCATTTAGGTGTGCTTTCCATGTGACAAGTTGCACTGCCACAACGTACCACCATTGGTCCTTAAAGAAGGATGTGTATCTTTTGTCGATCATGATTCTCCTTCACACTAGCTCTCTTTGAGCCCTTGCACGCAATCTCTTTACTGCTCATTTGTGGGTTGTCACTTTAATGAAACAGTCTTCTCGCCGTTAGGGGGAGATAAGAACGTTAACGTTCCTGTAGAACGACACGAATTTGTGTGGACGTTGCCCACTATGTCTCATCTCGATCCCTATACTGCACAATTGTGACAATCAAGTGCGATGAATTCTAGCCTTCAGAATGTTACTCTAGACGCATTCCTTTGATCTAGCTAAAATGACGAGATCATATACCAGTTGCAAACATGCTTGTAAGGATAGACGTACTTAACTGACGTCGAGTCAACATTCCTAGAGGGTGTGCCGCCCCTGTTGGACGATTTGGATGCCCCTGTTGGACGGTCCGGTACACCGGCGGATAGCCAATCAATTTGTCTTGGCCTGGCGCATGACAGATCACTCGGTTCGTAGGATTCACTTCCCTATAAGAGGAAGGCACAGCACAAAAATGAATCTAAACTCGATCGCTGTCTCAAATCATTTTCATCTCATGAGATTAATCCGGATTACTCCCGAGACATGAAGTTCTTGCTCCAGTATACTAATTTGGATGAGCTAAATGGAATTGAAATGAGATTATCATCGATGATGTTTTCACTTATATGGTAGCTACCGACATAAATGAAAAGCGACGATATCGAACCGTGTTCCGTTAATTAAGTGACAACGTAGAACTGATTGGACAACCGAAATTACTATCTAGGTCAAATTCCTTACTAAAGTGTGTATTGGACATGTCGTTCCTACACTGCCCAAGGTAATCTTATTGTGTTACAAGTGGGAAAGGAAGCGTTATAAGATGAATGAAATATTGTGATATGATGCACGCCTTATGGTGCAAGGTTTCTCTCAAACATCATGTGATTGATAAAAACATTATGAAATGTGGTTAGTGTTTTCTTCATGGGGATATAGATACGAAGATTTACATGTTAAGTTCCCGAAGAATTATAGGAACTGGTTCAAATAGTTCCAAACCACGGAACACCCTCTTAACTTGTTTGAGGCGTTCATTTTCAATACGACGGATGTGGTATACCCGTCTAAGTGATTATTTGATCAGTCAAGGATATGAATTGTGCCATTGCGTGTTAAACTATGAAGTCTTATTCCAAATTGCTAGAGTTACAATTTATGTCGTTAACACGAATCTCACTAAGACTCTGGAAGAGCTTGAGAAAACTGTCTCGCACCTGAAGATGGAATTTGAGATGAAGGATCTTGGGAAACTCGTTTATGCTTTGACTTGAAGTTCAAGCGTTGTTCTGACGATACCTTGGTTTACCAGTCGAACTACACCCTGAATGTGTCACCTTTGAGTTTACCTTTGATAGTTCATACGTTATATGCAAATGAGACCCTTGACGAGGTTATGGAATCCGAAATTCCATATTTTAAGTTCAACTTTGCGCTTCGTTGTACTTAGCTCATTGTATTAAGACATGACATCTCATTTGCTGTTGATCTTGGTAAAGATGCAGCATCGCGCCTACACGCAACCACTGAATTAATATTAAAGACGTACCCTGAAGGTACTACGAGGGCAAATCCCAACGCATCTCAAGCGGATCCAACCCCCCTGATCCTCAGAATGATGTTTGCCTTGTTGTTATGCTGACGCAGGTTACTTATCAAACCCAAACAAGGCAAAATCCCCAAATGGTTATGTCTTTACTGTTAGGGATATCGCAATATCTTGGAGGTCCACGATATGACCTTAGTTGTGAAATCTTCGAATCGTTCCAAGACTCACCTCGCTTCACTATGCCATAAGTGAGACATGGTTAGGAGTTTTTATTAAGCATATTCGAAGTACTTGCTATGTTTTCATCCATCGTTGAGTCCCAACAACGATCCATCAAGATTGTTGCATGTATCCACCCGACCAAGCCATGATACATCAATGAAGTCAACACCAAGACATATTGCGTCTACATCTACATCAGCAAAGCATCAGGAGATTGAAGTCATGCAAGCCAATCCCAGACAATTTTGCCGACCTCTACACGACGTCACTGCCGAAGTCAACCTTCCAGAAGCTTGTCCGAGGAATTGGTATGCCTAACTATCATATGCAATGCTTGTAGTTATCATTTGGAAGTTATGTCAAACTCAGGGGGAGTATCCAGAAGTATACTCACTTGATCTTAATGTACTTTTTTTCCCTACGATTAGGAGCATTTTTCCCATTGGGTTTTTGCTACCTAACTAGGTTTTAACGATGCACCCATCATGGGCTGATCATATCCTTGTGAGCTCTTCTACTTGCGTCCAAAAGACGTATAGTTTTCACTTAATGCAACTTCTCACTTTTCTCTTTAGCCTATGGGTTTTTCTCCCACCTTAGGTTTTACCATAGCGAGGTTTTGTGAGTTTTACTTTTTATGCCTTCTTCCGTTGATTTGAGACTTGCATTCGCTCATTTTGCCGACAACTTCATCAACTGTACTTGCTTCATCACTGAAGACCTGATGTGCCATTTACTTGAGTATTTACACACTCAAGGGGGAGTGTTGCAGTCCTATTAAATTAGGAATGTGATTGTGTAAATCCTAGTAGATATGGGAATGTATCTTATATTCCTATTAGGAGTTGATTACCTATTAAATGTTGTAATCCTAAAGGGAAAGGTTTTTACCTATCCTACTACTATAAATAAAGGCACAATGAGAGTGGAAAAACACACATCCACAATTATACATCTCTCTCTTCTTTTCTCTATGCCGCACCCTCTCTCTCTATATGGCCTCGATAATTATTTAGTAAATTATGCCAACAACACTATCAACTTTATTTAATGATAGAAACAAAAGAATAATTTTTTTTTAAAAAAATACAAAAAACCAAACTCGCACTGGGCGCGTCCCCCCACCCCCCATTGCCCATTTCCACACTCACCTCTTTTCTCTCATTGTTAGCTGCATTAATGGATTTTTTTTTTTGGCTTAGAGTATGAAAAAAACTTCAAATTAAATTACATTCCTCAGTTTTATTTTTGTGGTGTTGTTTCCCAATAGTAGTCAAGGTGACAAGATATTTTTTAATGTGTCTGGAACACGGGATTGTACACCACGTGTCTCTACAAGTTATGAGATTTCGTGTTAAAAAATTAATAACATAAAAAATAAAATTTCTCACCACATACATAATAACACCTAGTGTACCATTTGTGTTCCGGGTGCAAGGAAAAATTTCTCAAGATGACACCCAAACTCAAGAAATTGGATAAAGAGCTACATTTGTAGATATGTAAAAAATGTGAGAGAATTTTAATTTGGTAATTGAAAACAACTTTTTAAATATAATTATTAAGAACATAATCTTATTAAGATCTTGATCTAAAGGATCACTTTTGGGTTCATCTTTTCGATCCAATGGATGCTTTTTCATGACCAAAAAGGATTTAAGCTTCAAAACTTATGAAACTGAACCACGAATTAGACACTATTTATAAAACTTGACCAATAAGTAGGCATTATTTATGAAACTAGACCAATAACTAAACTTTATTTATAAAACTGGACCAATAAATAGATAATATTTATGAAACGAAACCAAGAATTAGACATTATTTCTAAAACTAAACCGATAGGTTGAAACTATTTATAAAACTGGACTATACACTATTTGTGAAACTGGACCAAGAACTAGACATTATTTATGAAATATGACAAAGAACTAGATTCTATTTATGAAAATGAACAAATAACTAGACACTATTTATGAAACCGGACCAAGAAGAGACATTATTTATGAAACTGTACCAATTACTATACACTATTTATGAAATCGGACCTAATAAATCAAATAGGCACTGTTTATGAAGCACGACCAAGAATTAGGCACTATTTATGAAAGTGAACGAAGAACTATGCACTATTTATGAAAATGGACCAATAAATAGTGTAGTACCATTCAGTTTCATAAACAGTGTCTATGATTGATGCACGAGTCTCGTGCATCAGTTTTTATTTTTTTTTATTTTTTTTTTACATTAAAATTGTGTCATTTTCATTAAAATTTAAGTTTTTTTTTGTCTTTTTATTAAAATTTAAGGATTTTTCATTACTATTTAATTCTTTTTCATTAAATAAAGTTATAGCTTGGTTTTTTGTTACAATAAACTTAGCCCAAGTCTTTTTCATAAAAGTTCCCTAAGATGTATCATTCTCTATACTTATCTAAATAAACAAAATTTTGTTCATATTCCAAACACTTCCTAACACAATAAATATTCAATCAAATTCATCTTGTAACAATTTGACTTCTTTATTATAAATTAGTTTTACTGTGTTATGTAATCATCTAAAGTTTGTTATTTTTTTTTCTAAAAAAAGAAAGGAAAAAAATTGAATGCGTTTGGCTCTTACCATGTTACTCTTCAGTACAAAATAGACATCCTCGTTAGTAAACAACCTATTCCGTTCACCAGGATCTTAAATACATTGTTCCTGAACAATTGTCCTTCCCATTTCTTGTAGCAAATCATGCATCTTTATGGTTTTCCATCTCGGCTGTGAATCAATTGATATGAGAGACATATCAATAAGAATTCTAATTCCGGTTGTCGCAAAGAATCCACGAACATCTAAAATTCCTTTTACATACTCCACATCCCGCCCTTTATGAAAACATGCTATATCCAGAAATATCTCCTTCTCATTCTTTTCCAATCTATCATAACTTATTCTCAACACTTTCTGGATACTTTCGCTGGGAAATCGTTTTAGTTTGTTGAATTCATCTTCCCAATCTTCTTTGCTCTTGCAATTGAAGAACAAGGACCCCAGAACTGTAAGAGCCAAAGGTACGCCTCTAGCATAATGCGCGGCCATAACAAAAATTACAGCACAAAGGGACATCGGTGACAAGTCACCAGCGAAGAAATTAACAGCAGACATAACAAAAATTAATTAGCAATTTTAATTCCAGCACAACATAACACCAAAACTTATTAATTAAAAAGAAAGTAATAATAAGAGATTGAATTTGTAGACAAAATTTATAAATTAAATAGTGTGTCACAAATAAACATGAATACATTTATTAACATTTCAATGATAATTCAATTATCAACTTATATGTTATTTAGTTTAGCAAATTCAGTTTACAAATTTAATCTCTCTAGCATTTCACTAAAAAGAAATAACAAACTATACAGAAATTAAACAGTATCAATCAATAAACACTGACTAACCTCTGACAAGTTACCAATTTGACAAGGGCTTGTTTGTTTTCTCCACCCTCAGAGCAGCAGCTGATGAAAAACAAGAAGAAGAAGAAGAAGAAGCCATATCCACAACCTCTAGTCTTCAGATCCAGGAAGTAGTAGTTGCAGATAGATTAATTGTGAATAGAGAGAGAGGTTCAGAATTAAGGAGGATCCGGTAAAGCAAGCGAGAGAGAGAGAGAGAGTGGTTCAGAACTAAGGAGGATCCAATAAAGCTAAACAGAGAGAGAGAGAGTAGAGAACATAATTAAGGCGGATTTAATGAAACGAGAGAGAGAGAGAGAGAGAGAGAGAGAGACTATTTCAGAATTTCCTCGAATTGGCTTTTGACTACATGCACAAAGTTCCAAACGCACTTATGAGTAAGAGATGAACAATTACAAAAGTATAAAAAGGGGGACATGGATCCTCTTCGGATCTAGTGGTCTTAATTCACCAAGTCCAATCATCCGGGCCATTGAAATTTAATCCAACGACTAAAGTTATTATAATTTTTAATAACGGCTAAAATTATAATAACTTTAACCGTTGGTTAAAATTTCAACGGTCCCGATGATTGGACTTGGTGGATTAGGACCACTAGATCCGGAGAGGATCCATGTCCTAAAAAGGGAGCATGGGCTAGGGCCCTCCCTTGCGAGAAATTTTTAGTTGTGACTGGAACACGGGTGGTACACCACGTGTTTTTATGTAAGTGGTGGTAAATTTTATTTTTTAAGTTATTAACTTTTTAACACATATATCTCATAATTTATATAGTGACACGTGGTGTACCACCTCGTGTGACGATCACACTGAAAAATATGTCCTCCTTTGTGTACTTTGCGTACTCGGTTTTGAATTTTCCAATTAGTCACTGATTTCTTTTAAGAAATTTCCAAGCAGTTCTGATTGAGGACATTTTTATAATTTTTCAGAAGTAAAAAAAGAAGTGAATTTTACACTATAAAATCATGGCGGGTAGGGTGAAATTTTCATACCCTCTTTGGATCCGAAAGAGTAATCGTGGTTTGCCACTAGTTATCCTCCTTAAATATATATATATATATATATATATATATATATATATATATATATATATGTGTGTGTGTGTGTGTGTGTGTGTGTGTGTGTGTGTGTGTGTGTGTATTTATATAGTTGTTCGTCAATGGAGATTGAAGATTTGGTATCTGTCTTTCCAAGCATAGGTGACAAATCAAGTCGTTGGACTATTAATGAAAAATCACCACAAGGTATTACACAATCATTAAAACTATCAAGCTCACCACCATCTTATGATAAAAATCAAACTAAATGGGTCTTAATAGTTATTCATTAATAATTCAATTTGTTAGTTTGTCACCTCTATTTTCAATGTCACAGCCCGTTCCAAAACTTTTGTCGGGAAAGTCAAAATGACGGATTTACCCTCAACAGGCATTAAGGTACGTGTGTGTGTGACATTATCTAGTTTAATCTTAGATATGTTTTGGAAGAAAATAAATAAGATAAGTTGGATTATTAATTTGGTTCTTGTTAATTGGTTAGGGATTTAGAAAAATGGATGGTGTGGATTGAATGTGGACATCAAAACCCTCACACTCTCCCTCTCTCTATCCCGTAGCCCTCTCTCTCTCCTCCATCTCGACTCACTCTCTCTCTCACACCCATTTGGTACGGCCTCACCCAAAAATCCCCAAAACTCAGTGGATCGAAGCAACCAAGGTAAGAATCTTCATCCTTGAGATGTTTTGAGTTGATTGGTACTAGTTTTAGGACGTGAAACCTTCGATTTCACGTGAACCCGAAACCCCCATTTTTGGTCACTGTTCATGCACACGTGAAATGTTGTGTTTCAGGGAATTCTAAGCTTATAGTGAGCTTAGTGAGGTCCTAAGGAAGCTCGGAGTGCTTCGTTTGAAGGATTTGGAAGTCTGGATCACGAGGGTTAAGCTTGGCCGGTTTTGCTTGAATTTTTTCGGTGAGATTTAGTTGTTTTTGGAGCTTAAAAGTAGTATATCGTGATTCTACATGTTTGGGGCTTCAATTTGGTATAAAATACGAAGAAAATGGTTGAGAAACGAAGGAGAACGAGACGTTCAAAGTTTGGCCGGAAACCGGCCGCCGGAAAAACCAGTCCGGCGAGCCCGATGTAGGGGATGATGTGCGTGGGGGCGCGTGTCCCCGTGCCTGTCCTGGCGAGTGGGGGCGCGTGGGGCCTCCAAAAAATTTTCTAAAAATTACTCGACGTCCGTGACGTCGAGTAGGTCGATGTGGTATATTCATATACCCAAATTGAGCATCGTATGAGAAGTTATTTCGAATTATTGGTTATGTGTTTAAATTAACGTTTTTATACTTGTTTCGCATATAGGTGACACCTATCCCGAGGACGAGCGCATCCAGGGACGTCACGGGGATTACGACCCATCGACTTATCAGTAAGTAGGCAGTTTTGATTTCGTATTACCTATATACAACTGTTTTTCCCAGAAAATACGTTTTTATGAAAGTTATGATTTAAATTGCCATGCATGAAATTGTTGAGATATTTAGTTTGATAATTGATGCATATATATGTGAATTGACGCGGTGGATGCACAGGTGAGTTTTATTATTATGCAGATGAATTATTGTATGTGAATTGCATTGAAAGCTCATAACATGCACCTAGGTGTTAGTGCTTATATTTATTCACCAAACCACACGCTCGTCTTGGATCCAAGTAGGTGGATGTCGTACAGACCATGTGAGGGTTCCGACATGCTAGTCGTACAGATCACTAGATGTGATTCCGACTAGTGGGTGACCTTAGTTATGCGCGATGATGATTGATGAGAGAAGCACTAAAGCGTATTTATACACCTTTCATCGTACAGACTACTTTATGTAGTTCCGAGTGACGTGCAGAGTTGGGCCGTATAGGTCACTGTGGTGACTCCGGCTGAGTGGGATGTTGAGCTTTAGAATCAGCCGTACAGGACCATTGTAGGGTCTCCGGTTGATTATTCATTTCACCTGATTAGTATTGATACATTCTGATTATATTTTGGGCATGGCATATCATTTCTGAGATGTTATGATGATGGATATGAGCTGAGTTTTGATGTTACGTATATATATATATATATATATGTTTATATACTATTTTCTGGGAAAGTATACAGGTTTTACGGTGAGGGGTTAGAAATGTTTTAAATGAAATGTTTTGGAAAACTCTTTGGTTTTACTGACCCAATCATCTTTGTTTTGCGCCCCTCCAGGTTCTAGTTAGAGGTTGGTGGCTCTCGAGGTCTTTTTCCGGCATTCTGACAGACGCTCTACATGTAGGACTCACCTACGGGTGATGTACTTTTATTTTAGTCCTACTAGACTGCACTTAAACCTATGCTTTGAAGTTATATGTTTACTTTATAACTCATCCTGTTATTCTAGTAGGTTGTTCTACTAGAGATTGGTTTGAATTCCTTCATATTCTGTTATATCTTGCTTCCGTGTCGCACTTTTGGTTACGTCACGCCCACGTGACGGCCATCATGCCTGGATCCTCTGGATCGGGGTGTGTCAGTTTGGTATCAGAGCTTAGGTTGCAGTCCTGTATAATTGTTAATGCTTTAATGATCTTTTGATGTTTTCTGTCAGAATTATGCCGCCTCGAAGAGAGCGTAGGGAGTCCCGCCGTACTCCTAATCCTAATTTCTCGGATATCGTTCAGTTGGGGGAAGTAATGGCTCAGGCTTTTCAGAATGTGATTCGTCCTCCTCCCCCACCTCAGAGGACACCCCTAGAGACCATGTACAATTTGAAATTAGATCGTTTTATGGGTGATGAAGGTCACGAGGGGGCAGAGAAATGGCTAGACCATATTGAAAAGACGTTTCAGGTGATGCAAAGTCAGGGGAACTTTCCGGCTGATAGGTGGGTAGAGACCACTACCTGGTTTTTGGGTCGAGAGCCGGCAGGTTGGTGGAGGAATCAGACGCAGTTTATGTCCCCAGCTATGGCATCTGATTGGGAGGTATTTAAAGATAATTTCAAGAAAAGATTTGTCCCCCCAGAGTATATTGATCGCAAGAAACAGGAATTTACTCGGTTGAAACAGAGGAATATGACAGCTCATGAGTACTACAGAAAGTTTACTGATTTGTCTCACTATGACCTGATACAGCTGGTAATTAGGGAGAGATGCTTCGACGTTTCAAATTGGGAACTAAGAGAAAGTGGCGTACCTTTGCCAGTGCACTTCCCTGCGCCGATTACCATGAGTTTTTCGAGATTTTGGTCAGGATGGAGGATTTTGATAATCTTCCCAGTGAGAGTGAGGATGACGAGGACAAGAATGAAGGTTAGAAGAAGGATGATAAAGGTAAGGGTATCTCTATTCCGGGACCTCGCAAGACTCAAAATTTTAAGAAGAGTGGAGCAAGTTCGAGTTCTTCTAGTGGTGGATATAGTATTACTGGCCCGAGGAGAGGTGGTGGTAGATTTTCTGGTGGGCCTAGATTTCAGAGGCAGAGGGATTCTGGTGGTGCTGGTGGTTCTGGCGCGTCGTGGTGCCGCCGTTGTAATTTTTGTCATCATGGTGAGTGTAGGAGAGGTAGTGGTGCTTGTTTTACTTGTGGGCAAATGGGACATCGGGCTTCTCAGTGTCCCCAGGGTCAGCAGAGACCGCAGCAGACCACTATGCCACCTCCAGCGCCGATTCAGCATGGCTTTGGACCAGGCGGTTATGGCCAGTCGAGTCGTGGTGGTGCCTACCACTACCAGGGGGATGCTGCTCCGTATGCTCCCGGACCTCATTAGTATCCCCATGAGCCTTATCCTCAGGCAGGGTATTCTCAGGACTTTGGGGGTTATTCTTTTTATTCATCCATGCCAGCTAGTGGATCTCAGTGGCATCAGGGAGGTCAGCCCCGTCAGGGGGAAGTTGCTACTGGTGGTGCAGGATCATCTAGGCAGCCTAGTCAGCCAGGCCAGGGACGTACTTTTCAAGGGCGAGGTAATCAAGGCAGTAGAGGTCGTGGTGGACGACAGCAAGCTCAGGGGCGTGTTAATCACATCTCACTGCAAGAGGCTCAGAACCATCCAGACTTGATCATGGGTACGTTAAATGTTCTTGGTCATTTTGCTAAGGTTTTGATTGATTGTGGTGCTACGCATTCTGTGATTTCTCATACGTTTGCTCAAATGACCCAACCTCACCCTTCACCTCTAGGATTTGATTTAGAGTTTGCCATGCCTAGAGGAGATAAATGTTATGTTGATAGTGTGTATCTTGGGTGTCCAGTGATGGTAGAGGGCGTGGTTATGTCAGCTGATCTTATTCCGTTAGATATTGTGGATTTTGATGTGATTCTAGGAGCTAATTGGTTTTCATTATAATCATGCCCATATTGATTGTTATGGTAAATCAGTTACTTTTTATCGTCCTGGACTACCTGAGGTTACTTTTGTGGGCGAAAGAAGTGGGGTGAGACATGGTGTTATTTTTGCCATAAGAGCAAGGAAATTATTATCGAAGGGTTGTCAGGGATATTTAGCACATGTGGTGTTAAATGATGTTGTTCCTACTAGTATAGAAGAAGTTGGTGTGGTCAGACATTATCTTGATGTATTTCCTGATGATTTGTCGGGGTTGCCGCCAGACAGAGAGGTGGAATTCTCTATTTACTTGCTTCCAGGTACTGACCCCTATATCTCTAACTCCTTATAGAATGGCTCATGCTGAGCTGAAAGAATTGAAAATTCAGTTGCAAGAATTACTTGATAAAGGTTTTATTCAACCTAGTTCGTCACCTTGGGGAGCTCCGGTATTATTTGTGAGGAAGAAAGATGGAACTCTGCGATTATGTATTGATTATAGGCAATTGAACCGGGTAACGATTAAAAACCGTTATCCATTGCCTCGCATTGATGATTTGTTTGATCAGCTAAAAGGTGTGTGTGTTTTCTCTAAGATTGATTTGAGATCCGGTTATTATCAGTTGAAGATTAAAGAGGAAGATATACCTAAGACGGCTTTTCGAACCCGTTACGGACATTATGAATTTCTGGTTATGCCATTTGGGTTGACTAATGCACCTGCAACTTTCATGAGGTTGATGAATGAGGTATTCCAGCAATATCTTGATAAATTTGTTATTGTTTTTATTGATGATATTCTGGTATACTCTAAATCTAAAGCAGATCATATCCGACATCTTAACTTGGTATTAAAGAAATTAAGGGAGCATCAGTTGTATGCTAAGTTCAGTAAATGTCAGTTTTGGTTTACTGAAGTGGCATTTTTGGGGCATGTTGTATCGGCTCAAGGAATTCAAGTTGATCCTCAAAAGATAGCAGCGGTGGAGAATTGGGAGCAACCTCGAACCGTCACTGAGGTACGAAGTTTTCTTGGTTTAGTAGGTTATTATCGACGGTTTGTTCAGGATTTTTCTATGATTGCTTTGCCATTAACGAAGTTGACCAGGAAGGATGTTAAATTCGAGTGGGATGAAAATTGTGAGCGGAGTTTCCTGATGATAGCGGTAATTCCTGATGATAGCGGTAATTTTGAGATTTATAGTGATGCTTCCTTGAATGGTTTGGGATGTGTTTTGATGCAGCATAATATAGTGATTGCTTATGCTTCTTGGCTGTTGAAAAATCATGAAAGGAATTATCCTACTCACGATCTTGAATTGGCAGCCATTGTTTTTGCTTTGAAGATTTGGAGGCATTATTTATATGGTGAGAAATGTAAGATCTTCACTGATCACAAGAGTCTTCAGTATCTGTTTACTCAGCATGATCTTAATCTTCGTCAGCGAAGGTGGATGGAATTGTTAAGTGATTATGACTGTACTATTGAGTATCATCCGGGTCGTGCTAATGTGGTAGCTGATGCACTGAGTAGGAAACCTCAAGGTAGACTCAATGCCTTATATGCTAGCCGTGTTCCTCTTCTTGCTGAACTGAGGGCAACTGGAGTAAGGTTGGAGTTAGAAGACCGAAGTGGAGCTTTTCTTGCTAGTTTTCAAGTCAGGCCAGTCTTGGTGGATCGTATACTCGAAGCTCAGATGGTGGATGAGGAAATTCAAGAAATGGTTCAATTAAGAAGTGAAGGGAAAAAGAAAGACCTCAGAATTCGAGAATCAGATGGTATGCTTATGCAGGAAAACAGAATGTATGTTTCGAATAATGAGGAATTAAATAAGGATATGTTGAGATCTTCAGTATTACAATTTGGTGATTCCTGGCATGATCACCTAGACTTGATGGAGTTTGCCTACAATAATAGTTTTCATTCGAGCATTGGTATGTCACCTTTCGAGTGTATGATGTAGGTGATTGGGTATTTTTGAAATTGTCACCTTGGAGAGGTGTGGTACGATTTGGAAAAAGAGGGAAGCTAAGTCCGAGATACATTGGACCTTATGTGATCACTGAAAGAGTTGGTGAAGTTGCCTACCGGTTGGAGTTGCCTCCGGAGTTATCTAAGGTCCATAATGTGTTCCACGTCTCTATGCTTCGACATTATATTTTTTATCCTTCTCATGTGATCCCTCCTCAACCGCTAGAGATTAATCCGGATTTGACATATGATAAGGAATCAGTCACTATCTTGGATTGGAAAGATAAGGTTCTAAGGAACAAGACGGTGAGTTTGGTGAAGGTGTTGTGGAGGAACCATTCCGTAGAAGAAGCTACCTGGGAGACAGAAGATCGAATGAGAGAGATGTACCCAAGATTATTCTATGGGTATTAAGTGGTTTATTTGGTTATGGGAATTTCGGGGACGAAATTCTATAAGGAGGGGAGATTGTCACAGCCCGTTCCAAAACTTTTGTCGGGAAAGCCAAAATGACGGATTTACCCTCAACGGGCATTAAGGTACGTGTGTGTGTGACATTATCTAGTTTAATCTTAGATATGTTTTGGAAGAAAATAAATAAGATAAGTTGGATTATTAATTTGGTTCTTGTTAATTGGTTAGGGATTTAGAAAAATGGATGGTGTGGATTGAATGTGGACATCAAAACCCTCACACTCTCCCTCTCTCTATCCCATAGCCCTTTCTTTCTCCTCCATCTCGACTCGCTCTCTCTCTCACACCCATTTGGTACGGCCTCACCCAAAACCCCCCAAAACTCAGTGGATCGAAGCAACCAAGGTAAGAATCTTCATCCTTGAGATGTTTTGAGTTGATTGGTACTAGTTTTAGGACGTGAAACCTTCGATTTCACGTGAACCCGAAACCCCCATTTTTGGTCACTGTTCATGCACACGTGAAATGTTGTGTTTCAAGGAATTCTAAGCTTATAGTGAGCTTAGTGAGGTCCTAAGGAAGCTCGGAGTGTTTCGTTTGAAGGATTTGGACGTCGGGATCACGAGGGTTAAGTTTGGCCGGTTTTGCTTGAATTTTTCCGATGAGATTTAGTTGTTTTTGGAGCTTAAAAGTAGTATATCATGATTCTACATGTTTGGGGCTTCAATTTGGTATAAAATACGAAGAAAATGGTTGAGAAACGAAGGAGAATGAGACGTTCAAAGTTTGGCCGGAAACCGGCCGCCGGAAAAACCAGTCCGGCGAGCCCGAGGTAGGGGATGATGCGCGTGGGGGCGCGTGTCCCCGTGCCTGTCCTGGCGCGTGGGGCCTCCAAAATTTTTTCTAAAAATTACTCGACGTCCGTGACGTCGAGTAGGTCGATGTGGTATATTCATATACCCAAATTGAGCATCGTATGAGAAGTTATTTCGAATTATTGGTTATGTGTTTAAATTAACGTTTTTATACTTGTTTCGCATATAGGTGACACCTATCCCGAGGACGAGCGCATCCAGGGACGTCACGGGGGTTACGACCCATCGACTTATCAGTGAGTGGGCAGTTTTGATTTCGTATTACCTATATACAACTGTTTTTCCCAGAAAATACGTTTTTATGAAAGTTATGATTTAAATTGCCATGCATGAAATTGTTGAGATATTTAGTTTGATAATTGATGCATATATATGTGAATTGACGCGGTGGACGCACAGGTGGGTTTTATTATTATGCAGATGAATTATTGTATGTGAATTGCATTGAAAGCTCATAACCTGCACCTAGGTGTTAGTGCTTATATTTATTCACCACACCGCACGCTCATCTTGGATCCAAGTAGGTGGATGTCTTACAGACCATGTGAGGGTTCCGACATGCTAGTTGTACAGATCACTAGATGTGATTCCGACTAGTGGGTGACCTTAGTTATGCGCGCTGATGATTGATGAGAGAAGCACTAGAGCGTATTTATACACCTTTCATCGTACAGACTACTTTATGTAGTTCCGAGTGACGTGCAGAGTTGGGCCGTATAGGTCACTGTGGTGACTCCGGCTGAGTGGGATGTTGAGCTTTAGAATCAGCCGTACAGGACCATTGTAGGGTCTCCGGTTGATTATTCATTTCACCTGATTAGTATTGATACATTCTGATTATATTTTGGGCATGGCATATCATTTCTGAGATGTTATGATGATGGATATGAGCTGAGTTTTGATGTTACGTATATATATATGTTTATATACTATTTTCTGGGAAAGTATACAGGTTTTACGGTGAGCCGTTAGAAATGTTTTAAATGAAATGTTTTGGAAAACTCTTTGGTTTTACTGACCCACTCATCTTTGTTTTGCGCCCTTCCAGGTTCTAGTTAGAGGTTGGTGGCTCTCGAGGTCTTTTTCCGGCATTCTGACAGACGCTCTACATGTAGGACTCACCTGCTGGTGATGTACTTTTATTTTAGTCCTACTAGACTGCACTTAAACCTATGCTCTGAAGTTATATGTTTACTTTATAACTCATCCTGTTATTCTAGTAGGTTGTTCTACTAGAGATTGATTTGAATTCCTTCATAATCTATTATATCTTGCTTCCGTGTCGCACTTTTGGTTACGTCACGCCCACGTGACGGCCAGCACGCCTGGATCCTCTGGATCGGGGTGTGTCATTCAAGACTATCAAGAGATCATAAGAGAGTCCATAACTCTGTCCGAATTTATGTGTCTTGGCCTAAGCAAGCGAGTCATGATCCACCATCTCTCTCTTTCTCTATCTATCTAGGCACTAAAACTAAGCAAAAGACATACAGAGGTAGAAATTGGGAATGAAAAGCAAGCAAGGGAGGAGAGAGTAGTTGGCCGCAGAGGCTAGATCATTTTGAGTTCAGCAATTGTACTAGTTGACCTGACTTACACAAAGTTACAAAAGTTCTATATGCTCTGGACAATCTGACGGAGATGTCAAATACCAAAAAGGAGAAATGAAATTACCCAACTCAAGCACCTTACTTTACCCGAATAAAAATTCAATGCGTTCACACATAAGAAGAAAGACAGAAAATGGGCACATCCTCATGAGGGAGGAGGATTCTCTACCATCCTATTCTCATCCTCATCCATCATTTCACCTCACATATTGTTTTTTTTTTCTTGTTGTCGTGGTTTAACCGTGACCGTATAAATAGGAGAGCATGGAAGAGTAGAGAGATTAGGAGGGTAGAGAATTATCCTCCCGAGTTCACAACTTTCATTAAAGCTTACAATTCACAACTCACAAGTCATCCCTGCATAATTTTTTTTATAATACTAATGAACTAAATTTATAGACTAAAATTTGTAAATTAAATGACATGAAAGTTGATGATTGAATTACTACTTAAGCGTAGATTAACATGTTTTTTTTGGATTGGTGACACATTATTTTTTTTTGTAAATTTAGTCACCCTATCATTACTCTTCTTGTTTCCATCCACTAGTTTCATCTTTGATCAGCAGATCATCCAATGAAACTTAATCTTGACAAAGACAGCTAACCTACACCTGGTGGGTCACCGTAGCACTCAGAAAATTACTTGTTCGTTCATTATTAATCCAAAATGTCATGGTAGCTTACAAAATATACACGACTCTTCAATTAAAGATAGAAGCAAACTAAAACATTTGAAAATGAACGAGCGAACCTTGGTATAGAAAACGCATACCTCCCAAATTGGCTTCGGTGAACTAGGGTTTAGCCTGATTACGAGAAAAACAAGCGATGGATTACCTTTATGGTCAAGAAATTTCTCTTAAACTCACTATGTTTTGAATTCATACTCTTCCGCATCCCCTTAGTATGATTAGTATAAAATATCCCCTCAGTGTGAAATTAAGAAAGAAAGGTGAAATTAAGAATGAATCCAGCTCCTCTAGATGCAAGGAAGTTGCCTAGTGCTAGTGGAGGACATAGCCAGCCGAGTCCTTCTAAAGCAGATCACATACACACCTTAAAGTAGATCACATACACACCTTAAATTCTCCAGGGAGTACAAAAATTGAAAATTTGGAGAGACAAGGATTAATCACTTTCACATACTTAAAAAATATTTTATAATTAATAATGCTACTACGCGCTTTATGGTAGTGGCCAGCACACAGTAGGCAATAGCCGCCCCCCCCCCCGCCGCCCGGCGGGGCCTTAGGCGCTTTACGTGCAAATTCAACTTTGTTGCTCTATCTACTGATTTCATCTTTTTGACCAGAGAGCATCCAAAGCAAATTAATATCGACAAGGACTAACCAATACCCGACACGTCAGTGTAGCATCAATGTGATGCACTTGCTGGTTTTGGTCGAGGCTGATTTTGAAAAGCAAGATCCTTCCCATTCAGTAGACCTGATTTCAAGAGTCATCGACCCAGTAAGAAGAGTAAAGTGAAGGAAGAGAGATCAAGGGGAGCCTGGTCGTGGCTGCTGGTTTTCCAAGCTCTTTTTATTTATTTTTTATTTTTTATATCTCTGTCGAAATGGTTTATATGGTTTTTACACAAGCAATATTGGAGGAGAGGGGAATTAGACCTCAGACTCTATCCTCACATGCAATTCATGTTTATGGAAGAAATATAACGGATGCAATAACTGAACTGAGTATAATACTTAGGTACTCTTCAGTGAGTATTTTACATATTCGCCCAATTTACTAGTGTTCTTTGTTTTTTAATGATCAAGAAAAATTAATAACATGCACATTACATTTTAAAACAATAAACACGTCGTACTAAGAACATTCCAAAATCAAGGAGAAAAATTATACTTCGCGCCACAAGCTAAAGGAAAAAAAAAAAAAGAATGAAGCAAAAGCGAGATACATACACAAAGAAATGAAATACCAAAAATACATTACAAGTTTGAAGGTTGAATTGCATTTTGACACGGAAATATTCAATTTTCTCTCTAGCATCCAAAATTTCCTTCTCCAAGTTTACTGTTGTGCTAGGATAGCACCAAACCAATTGGAAACTAACTCAAACTAACCTACAGGAAATTACCAAATGAAATGCAAGAATGAAATAGAAAAGACACCAAAATTTAACAAGGTTCCTCAACAATCAATGTAACTGGAGTACGTCCTCGAAGCAGTAGAAGTTCACCAATAATCCATTATCAATCAAATGGGAGTGTATATAAAGTGTTTGGCAATATCATAACTCAAACCCTCAATACACCTAATATCTCTCACTCACCAAAGAAACAAAGAAAGAAGGAAATATAGTGAATAACTAGAATAGATGCCCGCGCGATGCTGTAGGAATGTCAAATAGATTATAAAAACATTGCGTTAATGGATGCCCAGTCGATCCCTCTGAAAGCAAATTGGTTTTACAACACTAAAAATCTTGAACTCCCGCATTTTGTTCCAAAATTATATGCACACTCTAGAGAATCACTGAAGTTCTGGGCGTGAGGGGATTTGAATAAGTACCGACTTCTTGATGTTCAAAACAACAAATTTAATTATCACATTTCATAAACTGAAAAATTTACAAAAGATGAGGAATAAAGAATTTGTTTCCTCCAACTGCAATTGTTTGGATTTCTTACCAACAACTTGCTTACTTCCATGCCTCTTATCAGAAATCAAATCAAATCCCCACATGCATGAAGGAAAAATTTTGTCCTAGCTAAGAACAAGTATGAACATTTGAATACATATGCTAGCAATTAACACTTTAAAGTAGGCATGCATCCAAAAACAATTCATAAAACCCATGACTTTCAAAGCCTAGTATATGGTGAACCAAAATAAACTCTTTAACAACATTAAAGAGAAGTAAAGATTTAGAGTTTCTTTACCCTTGAAGATCATCCTTGTTTACACAAGGGATTCACCCAAGTGGAGGGCCTTCAAGTCACCTCCAAGCTCCTTGAATCCTCCTTGTGTTATCCTCCCTTTGGTGCTCCTTTGAAGATTTGAGAAATAAGGATTTGTTCTCCAAAACACCAAAAGCTTGATGTCTCTAATTCTCTACACCAAGGATGTATTTTATGAAGATGATATGGATGACTTAAGGAAGAAGAGATTGCTAGATGTCCCTTCCTTTAGTGGCTGCCCTCTTGGAAGAAAATGGAGAGAACGTTTCACCCAATTTCAATTAGAAAACACCTTAATGAAAATAAAGCTATAAAATTCCTTTTATACTTCATTTCTTTGGTGAGTGGCAAGCTTGCAATTAAGCAAACTTGCAATTCACCCTAATGGCCGGCCCTCCTTATTGTTATTGGGCTATTTGCCCATTTTGTTTTAGTTGTCATACAACTTAAACATAATGGGCCTTTTGGACCAAAACGCTTTTGGGCCCCGTAACCCAAAACCAACATATAAGCCCAATACGAACCTTTCGTATAATTAATTAACTAATTAATTAATCTTGACCATTCTTCAATTAAACCATTTAATTGCTAATCCATTTCATATAATTTCTTCACATACATCCTTACTCGGTGTACGATCCATTAGGTTCCAATTAGCGAGGCAGTGGGCGATGTTACTCTTAACGATCGATTGTGAATTGAAACCACATTTCAATTCTCCCTTTTTGTTGATTAGTGTTTGCTAACCATTAGGGCTTCCACAAACCATGAGTGACGCCTAGCAGCATATCATGGTTACCCAAGCTAAGTAGAATTGGTTGGAGAACCTATCCAGTTACAATTACAATGCAATACGGTCCTTCTCTAATACAATACTCTTAATCACATTGTTTAAGTGATAGTTGGTTTCATGTCTACTATCCAATGTGATACTTTCCTATATGATTCCCTTGAATATGATTTGGAACAAACTTCCTAAGTCATATTCAGTTGCTTTGGCCAAAGACTTTAGAATCATATCTTAGAGTATTCTCCCTCCACCATGGAAGGTTAGAGATCCCTTGTTGTACATTCATATGCCTACATGACTAGATAGCTTGACCCCAACAATGCCGTGGACACTCCAAAGGAATGCCGTTGACAGGATCAAAGATCAAGGACCTAACCATTAGACATCGATGATGCCTCAGGTCAAAGGACTACTTTGCATATTGCAACCTTAGAGTTCATACATGACATGTATGTTCGAACTCTCTTTTGATCGTAGTTCAGTGTACTCGAGTACTCTTTCGAGCACCTATGTGTTTGTCTTAGTGTCCAACACCAAATGACTTGAGACTAGTTATACTCACGATTGAGTCAACATAACACATACTAGCCTTAGCGGATTGTCAATGCCCAATTAGCAATCCTATGGCTAGGAACGTTTTAGGAATGAACATAAGAGAAAGGTCTCGATAATCTAACTCATTAGATCACTTATCTCTTAGAACAAATACATTCCTTGGATTCCCTTATTGCTTAAACACATGATACAAATAAATAGTGATTAACAATAAGATTGCCCTCCATTAAACATATAATAGTTTAACACAATAAGTATTCCAAAAAGCTATTACATCAAATGAGTGGCTTTGTGGGCATACTTCCAACAATCTCCCACTTGCACTCAAAGCCACCTTCCCATGTATCTAATACCCATCTTTTCCATATGACGGTCAAGCTGGATCTGAGACATTGGCTTTGTCAGTGGATCTGCTACGTTATCGGCTGAAGCAACTTTGAGGATATTGATTTTCCCCTCGGCAGCATATCTTCTAATGATATTAAAGCGTCTGTCAATATGCTTGTTCTTTTGATGTGCCCTGGGTTCCTTGGCTTGAGCTATCGCCCCACTATTATCACAGTACAAAGTTACTGGTGATGTAATGGTTGGAACCACCCCAAGTTCAGCGATGAACTTCTTCATCCAGAACGCTTCTTTGCCGGCTTCAGCTGCAGCGACATATTCAGCCTCTGTCGTGGAATCAGCAATTACACTTTGCTTCTTGCTTTTCCAACTGACAGCCCCACCATTCAGAGTGAATACATATCCGGAGTTGGAACTTCTATCATCGACGTCAGATTGGAAATCTGCGTCTGTATAGCCTTCCACTCGCAACTCTGATGCTCCTCCATACACGAGGAACATGTCCTTAGTTCTTCTTAAGTACTTAAGGACCGTCTTGACAGCTCCCCAGTGTTCTGATCCTGGGTTAGATTGATATCGACTAGTAATGCTCACAGCATATGCAATATCTGGCCTTGTGCATATCATGGCATACATAAGACTTCCTATGGCTGAAGCATAAGGAACACAACTCATTTGCCGTATCTCTTCAGGAGTTTTAGGTTCCATGGATTTAGAAAGGTGAATTCCATGTCCAACAGGAAGAAAACCTTTCTTAGATTGTTCCATCTGGAACCTACTTAGCACCTTATCAATGTACATAGATTGGGATAATCCAATTAATTTTCTGGATCTATCACGATAGAGCTTTATCCCAAGTACATAAGATGCATCTCCCAAATCTTTCATGTGGAAGGTTTTGGACAACCACACTTTTACAGAAGAAAGTATTGCAGTGTCATTCCCGAATAGTAATATGTCATCTACATATAACACTAGGAATACTACTGCATCCCCAACGACCTTTTGATAAACACAATTGTCGTCTTCGTTTTGAGTAAAACCAAACGTTTTGATTTCAGTGTCGAAACGAATGTTCCAGCTCCTGGAGGCTTGCTTAAGTCCATAAATGGACCTTTGGAGCTTGCATACCTTAGTCTTTTCAGACTTGGACACGAAACCTTCGGGTTGAGTCATATAGAGCTCTTCCTCTAGGTAGCCGTTCAGAAAGGCCGTCTTCACGTCCATTTGCCATATCTCATAATCATGGTACGCAGCTATCGCAAGCAAAATCCGAATGGACTTAATCATGGCTACAGGAGAGAAGGTTTCTTCATAGTCAATCCCTTCTCTTTGCCTATAACCCTTGGCTACTAGTCTAGCCTTATAAGTCTCCACGTTCCCATCAACGCCTATCTTCCTCTTGAAGACCCATTTGTTTCCAACAGGTACAATACCTTCTGGAGGGTCTACAAGAGTCCAGACCTGATTTTGATACATGGAATCCATCTCGGATTTCATGGCCTCTTGCCATCTCTTTGAATCAATGTCGGACATTGCTTCAGTGTAGTCTCTAGGGTCCTCCTTTGTTTCATTGTCACCTAGAAGGCACAATTCATCAAAGTCATTGTCTAAGCCATACCTTTCAAGTGGCTTACTAACCCGTTCAGATCTACGTGGAGCTAGGGGTTTAGGAACAGGATTGTCAATATGTCGAGTGCTCATTTGTGGTTCATTATTAATCTCATTAATTTCCATCTGTTTGCTTATAGTTCCTTTGAGAACAAATTGTTCTTCAAGAAACATAGCATTTCTGGCGACAAAGACTTTCTGGTCGTCAGGATGGTAGAACTCGTATCCCATAGTTTCTTTAGGATATCCCACAAAATAACATCTTACTGATCTCACTTCAAGCTTAGTAGCTTCAAGCTTCTTGACATATGCTTCACAACCCCAAATCTTAACATGTTTAAGACTTGGCTTTCTTCCATGCCATATCTCATAGGGCGTTTGTGGAACTGACTTGGAAGGTACTCTATTAAGCAAGTAAGCTGCTGTATATAGAGCATATCCCCAGAATGTTACTGGTAGATCAGCGGAACTCATCATAGAACGAACCATGTTCATCAAGGTTCGATTTCTCCTTTCAGAAACTCCATTAAGTTGAGGAGTTCCTGGAGGAGTCCACTGTGATATTATTCCACACTCTTTGAGATAATCTAGGAACTCATTACTCAGATATTCACCCCCTCGATCTGATCTTAGGGTCTTTATCTGTTTCCCAGTTTGCTTCTCAACTTCATTCTTGAATTCTTTGAACCTTTCAAAGGATTCTGACTTGCACTTCATAAGATACACATAGCCAAACCGAGAGTGATCGTCGGTGAATGTGATATAGTAGGAGAAGCCTCCTCTCGACGTAGTAGACATAGGTCCACAAACGTCAGTGTGGATTAACCCTAGAATTTCAGTGGCACGCTCTCCTTTTCCAGTAAATGGAGATTTGGTCATTTTCCCTTTCAAGCAACATTCACAAGTACCCATCTGGTCATTACCTAATGGGCGGAAATATCCGTCTTTCGACATCTTGCGAATCTTATCAAGGTTCACATGTCCAAGTTTAAGATGCCACATCTTTTCTTGGTTAACACCTTCTCTAGCCCTTTTGGGTTTTGAGGTATTCCCGCTTTCAATACAGTGCAACCCACTATTCGTCTCTAGGTGAAAAAGTCCCTCTATCATATTACCATGAGAGATAATACGACCATTCAAGTATAAAGTGCAACTCATTTTGTCAAACAATACTGAGTGCCCATCTCGTAAAAGCTTAGAGATGGAAATCAAATTCTTTATACATGAAGGAAAATATAAACAATTTTTAAGTTCCAGGACTTCCCCAGAGGGTAGGTTAAGCATATAGGTGCCTATTGCTTTTACTGAGATTTTAGTGCCGTTCCCAACTCGCACAATCATCTCCCCATTGCTCAGTGACTTGCTCCCTACTAGTCCCTGCATCGTATTACAGATATGTTGACTAGCGCCTGAATCAAATATCCAGGAATTGGAGCCCACTGTAAAAGAACTCTCTATGACAGAAATAGTCTCTTCAAAAGTTCGTGTCATAAGGCTCGCAATGCGCACCCTGTATTTCTTCTTCCAACGTTCATCCTTTCCACAATGAAAGCATGTTCCTTTGGATTTCTTTGCCTTCTTCTTATGCAACCTTTTCCTTATGTTTGCATTCTCACTCCCACTGTCCATTTTGAAACCTTTTTCAAATCTACAGCACATGTCAATCATCTCTTTCAAAGAATGATCGAATCTATTCACTTTATAGTTTACAATAAACTTAGTGAAATCATCCGAGAGAGATGCAAGGAAAAAGTCTTGGGCCATTTTCCCATCGATGGAAGTTCCTAAACTTTTAAGATCTTTAAATATCTTTTCCATCTTTTGTCCATGTTTATGAACCGATGCCCCCTTTGCCATCTTGGCATTCATTAGACTACAAACATTTGAGAATCGTACATTACTAGTCTCAATGTCATGCATCTTATGCAAACTTTCAACCATGGCACAAGAAGTGTCCATGTGCTTATGTAGCTTCATAAGCTCCTCACTAAGTGAAGTAAGGATTAAGCATTTGGCTTGTAAGTCATCCTCATAGTGTCTAATATAATTTTGACACTCCTCCTTTGAAGCTAGTTTCGTAGGAGGTACATGAGGAGGGGATTGCTTAAGCACATACAATATGTCTTTCACTTTTGAGACATTCTCAATATGGCGATACCAAGCAAGGAAACGTTGGCCCTTAAGGCCCCTTTTGTCAAGTATAATGGTGGGTATAATTTTAGGCATGTCGTTCACTACATAACATAACAGAAATCGTATTAGATTGTTTGTTTAAAACTATTTGATTGGGTCTTTAAATCAAATAGTACCACCCACTATTTTTGGCGAATTCCACATCCCTCAATAGAATTCGAGAGTTATATTGAACTCTTAGCGGGTTATGGGAGACTCACCATTACCAAGCCCACCTCACGATGATACGATATTGGTTAGCAAAAATAATGATGAGAGAATAACGCATTATTCATTTACAACTTTTGTAATTACCCATCCGTTTGGCCTCTAGAGAATGTTGCCTCACGATGATACGATATCGGCACCATTGCACTTAGTTTAAGTTATTCCCACCATGCTTAGTGTGTGAAGGGGTTCAAGAATAGCCTCACAATGATATGATATCGGCTATCCTCATTGCCTACACTCACCTCATCGTATGTTTATGGACTCCTCCTGGATGTAAGCGCATACTTTGTACTCCCCCATGATAGGGTGAAGCCGGTGTATGAGTCACAAACGCTTGGAGCCCACCACGGTGGAAGGCCTACGAAGAGATGTTCTAAACATCTCTCGCTTATCAACTTAAATCTTCATTTTGAGGGAATAGTTTTGGGCTACATCAAAACATTTTAATCACATTAAAAGAACTTGGGCCTATCACAACCATTGGTCCAAGTTAATATGAATTAGTAGCATATAATACTCCCACTGTTTCGTTGAAACAAGCGAGACTATATGGAACTACTAACGAACGCATTGCATCCTCATATGGACTATATAGTCATATTAGGTTTTTAGGATGATTATGAACCGTTCGATTTGATCCAACACGAGCCTTGTGTTGGACCTTGGGTTTAAGGTAGATAGTTGTTGATTTTAGTTACGCGTTTAATCCAATTAAACCGTTATTTCCTATTGGGCGTTGGACCCAACTATTCCATTTTGCATACAAATAAACAAAAGGAATACATGAAATAATAATAAGGGCTTATGCCCTTTTACAACACAAATCAAATAATGGACTTATGTCCATTTACAACAACTTGAATTAATCAAATTACATTCAAATCTACACTACTAAAACCCAAACATTCATAATGTTTATCGGCCAATCACATAGCTCAATTATCGTGGCCTTTGGTTCATAATCACCCTTTTCTTAATCAATCATATTAACTAAGAAAACTACTTTAAACAATTGGTTTTTGGATCCATTGAATTGATTTAAATGGAACTAATATGAAATGAAAATCCAATTCTCATTAAAGAGACAAAACAATTTTGTTCTCATCCTTTTGGGCCAATAGGAAACTATGACCACAACAATTGGGCCATAATGCAAATACAAAAACTTTTGGGGTCACTTTGTAAAAACACAATAGTCCACAACTTCATGTAATTACAACTAGATCCCAAAATTTTAATAATGCAAAACCATCATTAAAGGATCAAAACAATTTGTCCTTTAGAGTTTTTGGGTCTTAACGTAAAAACGTAAATTTTTGGGCCAAAATGCAAATACACAAAAGTATCAAAACTTTATGTAATTGCACAAAAGACCCAAAAATACCCCACTTGATGGGGTGGCCGGCCAAGGAGATAAGATAAATGAAAATTTTCTAAAAGTTTTGCAAGTTGATTTTATTAGGTGATGTAAATGTGATAAGGATAAGTTTGTAAGAAATTTTTGTCAAACAATAATGAAATTTTGTCTAACAATTAATATATTTATTATCCTTCATCAATAATCATCACCCATCAAATATAAACCAAAACTTTATGAAAAACATAAAACTTTTGAATCAAAACTTCAAAACTTTATGTTCTTGGCAAGAACTTCAAGAACATTGAAGAACACTCATGAAAACTCATAATAGCCCCATGAATGTTTTCACTCATCAAAACTCAATTTTTCACCACTCAAAAGAGGGCTTATATCCTAGGGTACTTAGGGGTTCCATAAGTCACTTTAAAACCATTTTAACAAGCCAAACATGAACCCTAAAAATCACCCTTTGGATTTGGCCGAATTTCCCAAAACACATGGCACCAAATTTTAGTTCCAATATTCATGCTTAAATGAAATACATCTACAACATTTGAGATGCTAAATTTTCTAGCAAAATTTATATATTCAAAAGCAAGAACAAAGCTTGTAACATTTACAACATTTAAATCACAAAACATGAACATCACAAAACCCAAAAGGATTCACCATAAACTAGGCCTAGACTCTGATACCACTTGAAGGAAAAATTTTGTCCTAGCTAAGAACAAGTATGAACATTTGAATACATATGCTAGCAATTAACACTTTAAAGTAGGCATGCATCCAAAAACAATTCATAAAACCCATGACTTTCAAAGCCTAGTATATGGTGAACCAAAATAAACTCTTTAACAACATTAAAGAGAAGTAAAGATTTAGAGTTTCTTTACCCTTGAAGATCATCCTTGTTTACACAAGGGATTCACCCAAGTGGAGGGCCTTCAAGTCACCTCCAAGCTCCTTGAATCCTCCTTGTGTTATCCTCCCTTTGGTGCTCCTTTGAAGATTTGAGAAATAAGGATTTGTTCTCCAAAACACCAAAAGCTTGATGTCTCTAATTCTCTACACCAAGGATGTATTTTATGAAGATGATATGGATGACTTAAGGAAGAAGAGATTGCTAGATGTCCCTTCCTTTAGTGGCTGCCCTCTTGGAAGAAAATGGAGAGAACGTTTCACCCAATTTCAATTAGAAAACACCTTAATGAAAATAAAGCTATAAAATTCCTTTTATACTTCATTTCTTTGGTGAGTGGCAAGCTTGCAATTAAGCAAACTTGCAATTCACCCTAATGGCCGGCCCTCCTTATTGTTATTGGGCTATTTGCCCATTTTGTTTTAGTTGTCATACAACTTAAACATAATGGGCCTTTTGGACCAAAACGCTTTTGGGCCCCGTAACCCAAAACCAACATATAAGCCCAATACGAACCTTTCGTATAATTAATTAACTAATTAATTAATCTTGACCATTCTTCAATTAAACCATTTAATTGCTAATCCATTTCATATAATTTCTTCACATACATCCTTACTCGGTGTACGATCCATTAGGTTCCAATTAGCGAGGCAGTGGGCGATGTTACTCTTAACGATCGATTGTGAATTGAAACCACATTTCAATTCTCCCTTTTTGTTGATTAGTGTTTGCTAACCATTAGGGCTTCCACAAACCATGAGTGACGCCTAGCAGCATATCATGGTTACCCAAGCTAAGTAGAATTGGTTGGAGAACCTATCCAGTTACAATTACAATGCAATACGGTCCTTCTCTAATACAATACTCTTAATCACATTGTTTAAGTGATAGTTGGTTTCATGTCTACTATCCAATGTGATACTTTCCTATATGATTCCCTTGAATATGATTTGGAACAAACTTCCTAAGTCATATTCAGTTGCTTTGGCCAAAGACTTTAGAATCATATCTTAGAGTATTCTCCCTCCACCATGGAAGGTTAGAGATCCCTTGTTGTACATTCATATGCCTACATGACTAGATAGCTTGACCCCAACAATGCCGTGGACACTCCAAAGGAATGCCGTTGACAGGATCAAAGATCAAGGACCTAACCATTAGACATCGATGATGCCTCAGGTCAAATGACTACTTTGCATATTGCAACCTTAGAGTTCATACATGACATGTATGTTCGAACTCTCTTTTGATCGTAGTTCAGTGTACTCGAGTACTCTTTCGAGCACCTATGTGTTTGTCTTAGTGTCCAACACCAAATGACTTGAGACTAGTTATACTCACGATTGAGTCAACATAACACATACTAGCCTTAGCGGATTGTCAATGCCCAATTAGCAATCCTATGGCTAGGAACGTTTTAGGAATGAACATAAGAGAAAGGTCTCGATAATCTAACTCATTAGATCACTTATCTCTTAGAACAAATACATTCCTTGGATTCCCTTATTGCTTAAACACATGATACAAATAAATAGTGATTAACAATAAGATTGCCCTCCATTAAACATATAATAGTTTAACACAATAAGTATTCCAAAAAGCTATTACATCAAATGAGTGGCTTTGTGGGCATACTTCCAACAATGCACACCCTAACTGATTCTTCTCATACCTCACAGAGCATTTCTGGGACTTCTTTGGCACATGTAAGAGATGAATTTATAGTTTCAACAGCCTTTGCTCATCCGAAATCTATCATTGGTCTGGCTGCAAGAAACCCCAACAAACAAAAAAACAAATAAAATTAACAAACATATGTTGAATAATACTTCAAAACTTCAAAGATACAGAAATGTTTCTAAAATCATGGCAAAAATTGACTGTAGAACCAAGCATAGGGCTCGAGTAACAAAATGACAAACCAAGGGATACATCTATTATGAGGCACTCGGTTATCTTTGAAGGAAAAGACTACATAACGCATTGTACCTCAAGCCTATAATGTTATATCACCCACAGTTACACATAAGAATCAAAATAAGCACCATAATCCAAAAAATGTGATTTCATCACGATAGACATGTCAATGAAAACCCCTTTGTGTCTACAAAATGCAAAAATTAACCTCTTTTGAGAAATGAAGGAAGAAAGACTAAAGCCTAACTCAAAATATTTGACATTAATAACACAAATCTAATCCCATATAACCAGACAGAAGCTACACCCTAGAGACGGAAGAGGGGAAACATAAAGCAACCATACCCAAATGATTATATAATCTCCAGACTGAGAGTGAATTCAAAGCATGAAAGGGAAGTGAGTTCCTTGATTCCCGCATAGATCAAAGACAATTATGCACTTGATCATCACAAATGGGGTCAAAAGGTCAAAATTCACCCCTCAAAATTTCAACGAACTAAACAAAGCAATGATGCAGAAAAATGATCAGAAGCTTGAGATATATAAAAAAAAATTAAATTAATTGAGTATATCCCCTGATTTTACAGATACCTTGCAAGTGGGGGAGTTCGAAGAGAGCATTTGAACCAAATTCTTTATAAGTTACAGCTCCTTGCAGTCTTCAAACTATTTTCCTTAAGTTGCATATTTGCCAAGGCTGCTTCCATCAATGTTCTAGTCTGCTGTAAAAGTAACACATGAGTTTTTCTAACTTCAACAATAGAACCAACAGAGTCAAAGGTCTTGATAAGCATTCTGAGAAGAAACCATTATAGTATCTGTGTGTAGTATATGTATTTGTGGGTGTTTATCTGAGTCCATCATTCGTTTGTGCTATGAGTATTTAGGAGTGTAAGTTCGTGTGTGTACTTGCCAGAAAAATATGACTTTTACTTTCAGTCGATCAAATAAAAATTTATTCAAATATAACACTACTTGGTTTTAAGACTCCTAGTATTGGCAAATAAAAAATAAATAAAAAAATAAAAAAGACTCCTAGTATTCTCCCAATGTTAAGATTTAATATTCATTTTTGCTTGGCTTAATGATTTAGGGTTTAGGGTTTAGGGACCAGTGAATATTTGTTCGATGTATGTGTGTAGATATAGAGACTAATCCAAAATTAAGACATGTAGGAAATATTTGAGCTTTACATGATTACCGACGGAACAAAAGCTCAAAAATAGGATTTGAACTCAGGTATGAAAGAAATGATACCTTTTTATTGACCAGAAAGGTTCCCTTCACAGCATGGCCCTCGTAGAAAAGTTGGAACTGCATGAGAAAGGCTACAGGGGGAAAGCAAAAGCAAAAGGGAAATGAGAATATATTGAGCGAACTTAATTCAAAATCTCCAATCTACCTAAAACATAGAATCACAGACCTCAAAATATTCATTGCTGAACTCTTCTTTTTTCAGTAATTCTTTCAGACAAAGTGATGCCAAATCCTCAGATATGAATCCAGTTCTTCTCTTCCTCTTTCTCTAATTGAAATTGAGTTATCTGGTGAAGTGGTGTTAAAGGTTACATAAGTGTCAAAAATGAACTTCTTTACAAGAGAATACAATAATTTATGATGAAAATCTATAAATACTAATCAAAATTATATAGGGGAAAGAAACCTTACCAATTAAAAGGAAATGATTAGACCCAATACTCTCTGATGAATTCCAACAAATTGAATAGGGGTTTAGATAAATAGGCAGAAATTTTAAAAAAAAATGCATTCAAATACATGAACAAAAGACATTAAAATAACAAAAAAATCAAGAGAAATCAACTTTGCAGTAAACTCTAGATCCCAAAACAAAAAAATTATTCCTTCTCTATTTCCTTAGCTAGCCACCACTCTCAAAATTCCTCAATCCCTTAAATCTCACAAAGAGACACATGCATGTCCATTTCAGCTCTTAAAACCAAAAGAAATTTTAGGGTTTCTTAGTTTCTTACCCAAATCCACCAATTTGAATCAAATCTCTGCAACACAGATGTGAAACAGGTACACAAAACACCAACATTACAATGGTTTTTTTTTTTTTATTCAAAGCATTGCATAACTGAGAAAGTTATATTTCTAAGAAAGATTAAAACCTTTTTACAAAACACACTTACTGAAAAACCTCACATTTATAAAGACTTGAAGTTTTTGCTCTAATTTTGTTTCCTTTATCTGTTTAAAGTTAATTTCCTCTCTTTGTTTTACAACTCTACTTACACATATTTACAACAATATTTACTACTCTTTTGCAAGAATCACATACTCGACAAAAATTCGAACCCATAAATCGGAAATTAGCAATGTTATTTCTTACCCCACAAAGACATTCCAAGTCTTAATGGTTACATTCATTAGTGAAGACTGTGAAGTACTCAAGAACTTAGGCACATAGACTACAACTTGGAAAAGTTATGCAACTCTTAAGCAGCTTGAATCATTAAATTTGAGTTGGAAAAAGCTCTCTGTTACCTGCTCTGCTAGCTGGGAAGTGTCCCCAAATTGGACACTATCATCCGCATCAACACTTTTCACACACTCCCGCTTCCAAAACACACTGTTTGCACTATACTTGACAAATTCTGAAACACCGAGCACCGGTCAACGTTATACCGTTAAGGACCCAGAAGAGTTTCCCTCTAACCAAGAGGCCCATCATAGCGCGACACGTGTCGACATCAGAAGCCAATCATAGTGTGACACGTGTCAACATCAGAAGCCAATCACAACACGACACATGTCAATATCAGAACAAAACTAAAAGCTCTCTTCTATAAAAGGAGATCATTCTCCCACAATATTTCATAATGTCATTTGTACTAAATCATTCACTAGTACTCACTAAAGGAGAGCTTGAACCTATGTACTCGTGTAAACCCTTCACAATTAATGATAACTCATCTACTCCGTGGACGTAGCCAATCTGGGTGAACTACGTACATCTTGTGTTTGCCTCCCTATCTCTATCCATTTACATACTTATCCACACTAGTGATCGGCGCAATCTAGCGAAGGTCACAAACTTGACACTTTTTGTTGTACCAAAGTCCTCACTGATTTTGTGCATCAACACACACTATAAAACTTACATGATGATAGGTTAAAATTATGCAACCTTAACGACACTTAAGAATAAGAGAAAGTACAGAGATCAAATAGATGCTTTATCTCTCTCTCTCTCTCTCTCTCTCTCTCTCTCTCTCTCTCTCTCTCTCTCTCTCTCTCTCTCATCATGTTCAAATTATTTTGCTACTGAAATCAGAAGTACTAAGTTCTTCAAACAGAACAAAGAAAAAAAGAAGACCAAGTCAAAATGTGGAAAATCTGAAGCAACGAGAGTGTAATATGAGAAAATTAAAATTCATGACCCGTTTTAAAAATCACTCCGAACCTCAAAAATGTAAAAGGTAATTAACACTATAAAATAATCCGGAACATACTAAAAAGTCAGTAGTTACTGTGAAAATCAACCCCTCGGGCTCATTTGATTAGTGTGATGAAGACTGAGCAAACTAACAGTTGTTGCACCATATATTTGGCATACTAAAAAGTCAGTAGTTACTGTGAAAATCAACCCCTCGGGCTCATTTGATTATTGTGATGAAGACTGAGCAAACTAACAGTTGTTGCACCATATATTTGGTTTACTTCAACTTGGATCGTTTTCTTGTGCAAGATTCTTTGCTTAATTTAAATATATAATCAAACATCCCTCCCTACTTAAAAGCTTGTGGTGCCAACTATTTCATTTGACTGAAAATTTTATGTTCGAATACTCACGGCTTGCTTGCTTGATAGCCATTTTTTCTATCTCTATGTTTTTCAAAATCACTCATAATCATTTTGGTCCCAATTCTAAAACAGAAAAATGGCAAGAAAAGGGCTTTTTGCAAAAGCATAAGTACATACCAATTCGGCAATGAATCCTCGTGATTCCTCCTGGGACCCTGATGAGATTATTGCTGGTGATCTGAAGATAGAAAGCTTGAATTAGGGTGGCTTGTTTTCTGAGTGCAGCACAGAGAGACAAAAGGGTGAAACAACACAACACAAAACATATTATTGTATGCAACGGAGTACCTACTGCTAAATAAGAGCTACGCTTTAGAAGTAAAAAGTTGAAATTGTTTACCTTGAGCACAGAGGGCTTCCGAGGCTGCAAAAAAAAAGCCCATAAAACGAAAAATCAGGGTCTCCTGAAACTGAAAGCAAAACAAAAATAAACACACATGTATGATCCAAGGCTACAAACAAAACCCCTAAAATCACAAAAAGTAAATTTGAATGGAAAACCCATTAATTGTTCATATTTCTCAGCCCGGGACGTGTGTGTATCAATGTTTTAAAGAACTCGCCTTGGGGTGCGCCTAGGGCACCCTTGAGGCTGGGCGATGAGGCAAACGCCTCTGTTTTGCTGGAGTAGGCGAAATGATTCGCCCGAGGCGCCGTCCAGGCGCCTTTCTGCCCTTTAAAAATAAAAAAAAACCACTCAAACCCAAAATGACGCCGTTTGGGTAAGGGTTTTTAGACTTAGGTACATAATAAAGATAACAGATTCCACCCTATACCTTCGAAGGCTTCGATCCCTTTCTTCACCTTCTTCTCCCGCGCACCAAAGGCCCAGAACACAGCCGCTGTCACCCCAGGCGCTATCCTCTCCCAGTCGCTATGCCACTGTCGCCACACCGTGATCACCCCGCCGCCATCGCCACAGCACCGTCAGGAAGCCCAGAAATCCCCAATTTAAGATTAGGGTTTTATTGTTTAGGCAGCCGCAAAACAGAATCGTATAACTTGTAGTTGTAGGGCTGGGTTTTATTGTTTAGGGCCTTTATAACTTGTAGAACTTGTGAGTTGTGATAAAGTTTTATGTGTTTAGGCAGAAATGAATCGATGCTTCAAGTGGAATTATTTTGTTTTTTTCTTTATTTATTTGCAAACCTTTGTGTGGAATTACTTTGTTTTTTTTCTTACTTTGTTTTTTTCTTTAATAGCATGCAGTTAGGAAATATTTTGCTTAATGTGTTGTACTTTGTTTTTTTAATAGCATGCATTTAGGAAAGATTTGGATGAATGATTGTTTTCTTTGTTTGTATTACCTTTTGAATGATGAATTTGGGTGATATTACCTTTGAATGATGAATTTAGATGATATTATCTTTTGAATGACTATGGATTTGAATGAAAAATTGAGAATGGATGTTTATTTTACATAGTATTATTTTTTATACAATTATATGTATAATACATAAAACATATATATATATATATATATATATATATATATATATATATATATATATATATATAATTTAATCCGGTAAGGCTTCACCTCACGCCTCACGCCTAGGCCGAGCTTCACCTCGGACGCCTCGCCCACGCCTCACGCTTTTAATACATTGGTGTATACATATATATAAACTATGTGTTTTTGACGTACATAGTTATCCCCATTTGGTTATCCTGATTTCATAGTGTCCATTATTGTTAAGACTTGGAAGCCCACTTCCTACTATTAACTACATAGCAAAAGATGAAGAACTGATACAGAGGAAGAGAAAGAATTGGTAGAGATAAACAAAAGAGATTGTATTGATTGATTAGAGAAAATATATACAAATAAACTTAAGGAAATGATAGCTATACAATCCCTTATATAGCCATATAACCCAATTACAATAATACCCTTCTAACTATATTTCTGTTATATCAGTTATTACTCCCCCCTCAAACTAAACTTGGAGTATCCAAGTGAAGTTTGAACTAGCCAGGTCTAGTTAAAATTACAACCGCTTTCCAACTTTCTGTCCTGCAAGTCAATTTTTGGACCCATGGGTCTTTTGTTCAATAGGCTTGATGGTGTGAGATTCTTGTTTCCATTCCTTCTTGTTGCAATAATCATCACTTGCCTCGTTATACGGCACAATATGATCATCATTCTCACCTGCCGCACCCCATATTATGTTTGCAAGCTCCTCGTTGTTCCAATCAAACATGTCTAAAGAAGCCACAGTTAATCGCAAAACCAAAACCGAATTCAAACCATTTCGAATAAAGTTGACGATCCAACATTGTAGCACTTTTAACTACACCAACTTTGGATTAACCTGACAACAAGCTTGCTGGAACAAATGCAACAAGTAATTCTCTGCATTTTACTACTGCTGAAGCTAAACCGTAGTCCCAACAGATTTTCGACTGTGAACAGAGAAGCCATAGTAACACAGTCACTGTATATGCAAATTACCCCTCCTAAATCTTTACAGAGACTGACACCAAATCAACCAAGGAGAATGACACTCCAAGAAACCAAATCAACCAAGGAGAATGACACTCCAAGATAGCTTCCTAAATCTTCCCAGATACCAAAATTAACCAAGGAGAATGACGCTCCAAGAAATCAACATTATAGGCTGTTATAAGCTTCTGAACAATTCAAATACAATAAAGAAACAGTAGAATTTCAGTGAGGCAGAGAGACAGAATTGGACACTATAAAAATTGAACAGTTCATGGTTTGAAAATCCAGCAAACCAAATGAAGTTCATGACAAACACTGATCTTGAAGCAATGAAGAATCTTGAACCCAAATATCAGAAACAACTTGAAGAACCCAGAAAAGACGCACTAGAAAGATGATTTCATGCTTTTCAATCTCAACATCTCAACTTAAATGGCTTCTTGCCCATAACAACAAACTAATTGATTTACGCAATACTAAAAGAATCAAAGCAAGTAACTGAGAAACTTAACCTCCACATAAAACTTTTGAGCTGGACATTTCTTCAAACACCTTGACTGCAGCGAATAAAAAGCATAGGATTTTGGAGAAACAGCCTGAAGAAAACCCCAATTCTGACAAAACACCAAATCTGAATGAGATGAAGATATTCCACTGGATCCAAGAAGTTGCTTGAAACTCCCACACAACCATTATGAGAGAAAATCAAAGAAACTTCAGCAGCCATCACAAGTGTCAAGCAATTCAAAAATCTCGACCTCCGATTCTCAAAGCTTGATTCCACAATCACCATTTTTTTCACTTCCATAAACACCAAACCTTGATTTTCTTCTCTAAACCCACCAAGCCAGTTGTTTCCGGCGAATCTTCTCTCTTTTCCGGTCATAGTTTGATGGATTTTTTCAGCAAGAACGCCAGAGTGGTGACTCCTGCGAAAGACCAACACATGTCTCGATCCAAGAAGCACAAGAAATCAAGATGCACCGAGAATATGAACCCCAATTTTTCGCCTGGCCCGAAACACATTGCTTCCCCTGTGATGATATCGGCGGGGAAGTCCCAGAAATCAGCGTCCAAGAACCTGAACCTGGTTGTTCGTTCCCCCAGAGGAAGTTCATCGTTGCGATCCCAACAACCGCAGAAAAATCAACCCAAGCTCGGGGAAGCACAAAAAATTTAATGGAAATTTGAAGAGAAACTAAACTAGGAAAAAAAAATAAAAAATGTAAACTATTAAGAAGTGAAACCAGCAGAATTCATTGCGTGAGCCTGGTGGCTCTAATACCATATTAACTACATAGCAAAAGATAAAGAACTGTTACAGAGGAAGAGAAAGAATTGGTAGAGAGAAACAAAAGAGATTGTATTGATTGATTAGAGAAAATGTATACAAATAAACTTAAGGAAATGATAGTTATACAATCCCTTATATAGCCATATAACTCAATTACAATAATATCATTCTAACTATATTTCTGGTGTATCAATTATTACCTACAACCAATTTCAAAACATGCATAGAAATTTTGCAAAGTTTGATTTCTGAAAAATAATTTGTAACTAAGCTAGTAGAACTTTGGAAATTTATCTTGCAACCTAACAACCATAATGCAGAGAAATTTGTGGTGACTTGGAACAAATTAAGTAGTGGAATAATAATCATGTACATTAATTTTTTCAATTCATGCTTCAGTGCAGTTGGCTCTGTATGCATGGGTTTCTATTTGTGTGGTGCTTCACCAAATTTGGTTGATCAAATTAAGGTGCCACTATTATTAGTAGGAGAAGATGCTCAGAGCATCAAGTTATAAGTCCTAGAATTATCGATATAATACACAAAAAGATAACCCTGCAGGCCAACTTGGTTTTTAGTTGTTTCTGTTGCAAAACTTATTAAGCTACCTTAATTAGCATGGAAGCGATAGAGTTGAAGACAAAATACGTAAATAAAATCCATTTTTGAAATTAAAGTTGAAATAAAAGAAACCAATTTGCCATTGAATATGATAACATGTAAATAAGAAATTGAAAACAAACCTGTAACTTTGTTTCTCCAGAGGCAATGAGGAAAAGAAACGGCAGAAACAAAACAACACAGAAAGAAAACACAATCTAAAACCCCTAACTTATAATTAGGGATGGGCAACGGTTAAGGCGGGCGGGTAACCGCGATTATTTACCCATAACCGTTTATATTCATACCGCATGACCGTTTACCCGTTGGCATGAAATTAATATTAACTTGTGAAATTAATTTATGAAAACACTTATTTCGTCGTAGTAATTGGCTCCGCTTTCATGTCTACTTTCGGCCACAAGCACTGCTTGATGCCATTTATTCAAACTTGGTTGAAGATTTTTTTTTTCATCTTGAAGAACAACTCTCGTGGTTTCGAGGATTCGGTGGAGTGGTGCCTTCGTAGAACTCGTAGTATTTTTTGGACGTATGAGTCCAAACACCTTCACTTGTTTGAGAACTCCCCTTGACACAATCTTCAGAGACCCATCTATAAGCCTTGCAAAGAGCTTCATCTTCTTTTCGGGTCCAAGCCTTTCCTTTCATTGCAAATGTGGCCATTTGAAAATTATTGAAAGAGGTAAGAGTGGTTAAAATTATTGGAAGAGGAAAAATTATTTGAAGGAAAGATTATTTGAAGGAAAATTATGGTGAAAATGTGAAGAATTAAGGTAAGAATGGTGAAAATTTGAGGTAAGATTATTTGAGGTAAGAATATGAGAAATGGTGTAGGAATGGTTTACATATTTATAGGAAAAAAATTGTCCAAAAAAAAAAAAATCAAATCCAACAGCTACTGACGTCAACTAACCGTTGGAGTTTGAATTTTGGGCCGGCCCGAGGCTGGTTGGCTGGGGAGGGCCAGCCGATTGGCCGGATTCATCCCTTTTGGTCCTGTGGGGCCCATGAGTCATTTGATCTAGCCTTCAGTTGGAGAACCCTAGCCACATGCTTTCACATGTGGGCTAAATAAAAGGCCCATTTAATGGGCTGGTGAGATCAATTAAAGGCCTAATGGAATTTGGCCACAAATCCAACAGTTACGATATGACACTTATCTAGAAGTAACATGCACACATAATTTTGCTGCATAAGAATGGGAAAATTAGGGAAACATTAAAGTTCTAAGTACCCTTTTGTCAACTTCGGTTGCTTCTTTGAACTTGAGTTCACTGAGTTAACCTCATTTGTACTCAGTTGATTTACATGATGTTTCTCCAATTCTGGTACTCTGGGTTTCTGCTCAATGGCCTGCTGTTTTTCCTCAGCATGAGGAAGAGCAACTGGCTTTGGTGGCCAGCATTGGAGTAATTATTTGCAGGTTGAAAAATATTGGATAAATCAAACATAACACTGCTTGGTAGCACTGCTGGAAGAGAGCGTCCCTCCTTAAACCGATCCATCAAAGATAATGTGGCATGATGGGTAGTCATTCTATCAATCTAGACTGCACATTCAGACATGATTCAAGTGAATAATATTTATGGGTGTTTGTATGTCAATTGGCTAACAAGAAATTACTCCCATTTACAAATAAAAGTTCATATCTACAAAATATCTATGGCATATGTAAGTTTTTACATCAAAATACGAACACATCATGCAAAGAATGAACATCCAGCAGCAAAGCATCTTCCAGAAAAATGCTTGATCTAGTCCGTTATGTTCATGAATTCAAGCTAAATGCCATCAACTAAACATTGTCAATCACCCACCACCCAGAAGAGGAAAAATATACAACTTTAACTCCGGCTAACATAGAAGAGAAACAAACAAAAGAAAAGAGCTTCAGTAACCACATGGCACCTGTGCCTGTAAAACACAAGCCAAAATATGAATACAAAGACAATAGTACTGCCACTTGGTAGTCCCCTTTCAGAAATAGGTCGCGGGCTTGATCACCAGTGATTTTCCCACCTCTGTCTGTGTCAACTTTCACAAAAATATTGGTGTACCTCTGAACATCAGTTTGAGTCATCCTAGGCCATGAAATATAAAACATATGCCGTGTAAAACTAATTATCGTAAAAATCGTTGATTTCGTTTTGGAAACTTGGGTGTTGTCACAGCCCGTCCCGAATTATTTTTATCAATGGTGAAATGTCTAAATTGCCCTTGAACGTTTTGTGGTGTTGTGAGGTCTAAGCTTAGGATTTTGATCCATTTCTTTTATACCTAAGTGTTTGGAACTTAAGTTATTTTCTTGTTTTTGGTTGGGGACCAATCCGGACCACACATACACCCAAACGTTGACTCTCTCTCCTTCTTTCTCGGCTTCCATCCATTTTCCGTACAACAGTACGGACCACTTCGAACCTAGCTCACTAATCACGGATCGAGGCTTTGAAGGTTCGTTTTGTGTTCTTTGCAAGCTTAGGAGTTGAATGGTGGTGGTGGTTAGACGTGAAGACCTCATTTTCCCAAGAACCAGAGAACCTAGTTTTGGAGCATTGTTCATGCAGTCGTGATCGTGGAATTTTTAGCGAGTTTTAAGGTCATAGGAAGCCTTAAAACATCTTCACGAAGCTCAGGGAAGAAAGTTGGAGTGTTTTGGACGTCAGAAAGCTTAGTTTGACAAGTTTCAATTTTGGCCGGATTATCGAGGTTTCTCCGGTGAGATTCTGTGAATTTCAAGGCTTGAAAGTGGTAAGAATGTGTTCTACTCACTCTAAGCTTCATTTTGAGACAAATTTCATGAGTTTTGGTGCAAAAATGAGTGAGAAATGAAGTTTTAAAGTTTTTTCCAGAAACCGGCGATCGCAGCGGCGCCGGCGACGGTCTCCGGCGAACCAAGGAAGATGAAGGAGAATATTTCGTCAAGTCTGACGGAATATTCTAACGGCGTCAGGTAACGCTGTTAATTTCTGTTAGGGTTTAACGGAATATTCCTAAGGGCAGTTAAGTTTCAGTTAGGGTTTGGCCTCGCGTGGGGGCGCATCTGGCCGTGCCTTGGCCGGCGCGTGGGTGGTCGGAAAATTTTTCTAAAATTATGGGGATGTTCCTGAGGTTGAGTAGGTTTTGGTGGTATATTCAAATACCCCATTTGAACATTGTATGAGAAGTTATTAGTTAGTTTTGGTTATGTGCTTTAATTAACATTTATTTAGTTATTTCGCATATAGGTGAGACCTATCTAGAGGACGAGCGCCATCAATCGAGGCTTGAGGGCTACGACCCTTCGACATACCAGTGAATGGGTTTTTGGTTTTCCGTATATACCTATATACTTGAAATTTTTCCCAGAAAATGAAATCGAATGATTATACGTTTTAAAATGCCATGCAAAGTATCTACCTATTTTATTTATGCATTAGTAGTTGCATATATTTATGATTGGTGCTGCAGACGCACAGGTAAGTGTCAGGTAAGTTCATAAATTAAAGATATGAGATTGCTTTAGTTATGCGAGATATGATGTGATGCATTGAGAGCTCATAAACCAGCACCCCGGTGTTAGTGCTCCCGCCCAGAGTTAGGGCACAGTCCTTCACGTGATGTTTACCTCCCGCACCATATGCTGACTTGGATCCAAGTTAGGTGCATATGCTTGTTGTACATACCACCTTAGGTGGTTCCGACTCGTAGGTGACCCGCGATCATTTACATAGCTTTCACGTGATCGTAACACTAGAGCATATTTATTTTACACCTAGTCTTGTCGTACAAACCACTTTAGGTGGTTCAAACTCGTGTGCAGGATTTGATATGATTGAGATTGGTTATGAGCTATAGACTCAGCCGTGCAGGTCAAGTTGGGTGGATTCAGCTGATATGATATCTGGCATTGATATATTTTAACTGGATTACTTATGGCATTTCATTGAGATACTTTGGCATGGTATATTTCTATGGATTTTCATCTTGAGCATGATTCTGATATAGCTTATATTATATTTTTCTGGGAAATTATACAGGTTTTACGACGATGGGTTAGAACTTTTGAGAAATGAAATGATTTTGAAAAGCTTTGTTTTTGCCCACTCACACTTTCTGTTTTGCGCCCCTCCAGGTTTTAAGTAGAAGTGCTTTGGTGGCTCACAGGGATTTCGACGGTGGTTCTGACAGAACATCACAAATGTAGGATCACCTTGGGTGTTGTATAATTAGTACTTGTCCAGTCGGACTGCAGTTAGGTTATTTATGCTCTGATTGTGTATTTCACTCTTAATCTCGCACTTGCACCTCATCTTATCTACTACTCTAGTTGATTTGGTTTTTTGTATATTCACATTTCCTTATATCTTTATTGCTTCCGCACTATGCACATGGCTACGTCACCCTCATGTGACGGCCATCTTGCCTCGATTTAGGTTGGGGTGTGTCAGGTGCAAAGGGATAAAATTACTTTTTTATTCTCAAACAATTCGTATGTGCATGCATGTGACCGAGTTGGATGGAAATTGGAGGGAAAATTGGCAAATCTAATGTCAGTGGGTAAATTGACTAATTTTACAAGTTTAGGGGGTAATCAACTAAAATTAAAGTTTAGGCGGGAAGTTGATAAATCCTTACAAGTTAAGGAGAGAAATCGACAAATACCCCAAGTTTGAAATAGTGGAGAAGGCTAAAAAACGTGCTCGACATGTACATCATTATTTATTGATTTATCATTTAATATTGTCTACTATGGTTATGATTATTTAAACATACGTAGCTTAATGTTCATTGTTTATAGGTGTGAGAAGCATAATGATTTGTCAAAAAAACTTTTTGTTAATAATAGCTTAGATGTGTAAAGAACACATGAAGACACACATATTTTTATTGATTTTACCTTACAAAAATACTAATCAAGTATTCCTCAAAAAAAAAAAAATACTAATCAAGTTTGTAATTTTCTTTCCTTTTGTTGACATGTTTTCATTTTCTTGTAGGTTGGAGTGCATGGGTTGATTCAATCCTTTTGGTAACATTGACATCTCCTTTTGAACACAAGATTAAGGCCAAACATAGTGCAAGCAGGATGTAAAAGCTTATAATGATATCTGAAATATTTTTTGGGGTATGAGGCTGCTATTATGGGGATTGGGTTGCTGAGTAGTATTTTGTACAATTCATGTAATTTATGCATATATGTTATATCATTAGGTAATCATTTTATTTTTACTTATTGTTGACACTTCATATTTTTTTATATTTTATAATAGGTGTTTTATACTTGTTCTGGGATCTTTCTAGCAGTAGAACTTAACAGTTGCATAAGGGTATATATGGTGGAGTGTTTTTAAATAAAAGTGTAAAACAAAATAATAAAATTATTCTAAAATTCCAAAGGTAAAAATGTAGAAAAGACATATATGGAATATCAAATGTTAGAAAATTAATAAAATGTTAAAAAGTAAAAAGAATGTTGGATAAGTAATTAAAGATGGGTAAATATCACAATCCAAAAAATTTTGCTCAGTCACTATTAAACATGCTCGCTCCTACCATTTGCCATAGGCCCACAGTTATCTTGGCTTCCCTTGGAAACTCTTTTCCATGAAAAATCCATTCCATCACACATGCCACAGGATTCATGCTCAACTTCAATCTCTGTGTTAAAAACTTACTAATAAAATGCACGTGAACAATTGTCCTTAACATTTGCAAATAAGAAGGTGTGACTATTCATACCAAAAATAGTTAAAGAGCACATAAATTACTTAATAAAATTCAAGAAATTCATCATAGTGATTGAGACATTTGCTAAAATTGAGAATAGAAGAAGCTCCCACAACAGAGTTGCACGCTTCAATGCAGAGTAGCCAGCGACATACGCCAAATCAACTTATACAATTACAAAATAATGGAAGCTAGACAAGGTTGTAGCTCTAGTTAAGAATGCATTACATTATGTGTCAATGTTTACTTATTACATTAGTTATTCCGGTTCTTTGGTTTTTGATCCGAAACTTAGTACTACTTCCTTGTAATTGTAAGAATTCAACTCTTGTTTAAACATTTATGGATAAGTATCCAAATTTGGCCTCTTGTACATGTTTTTTTTTTTTCACTGTTTTTGAACTATTAAAAGTTAAATAGGAAGGCATGGAATTGTCACTAGACTGTTGTATCCCAAAACTGATTTTTTTGGTCGGAACCCTAAAACCGTGCTTATTTCAGGAATCATAAGTTCAACCGATAGTCCTCTGGCCCTGATTTGGTGCTCCAAAATCCAATTTTCCTCTTTTATTTGGGAAGAAGATGAGATTAGAAATTTAGGATGTCGTATGATGTTCATAAAGGAAACATTTGTTATTAGATTCAAACAAGCGTTATCTTGAATGATTGGGCATAAGTGTTAGACGCTTCCGAAAAGGTTGGACGTCCGAAATTAGGATAAAAAACTTCTCTAAGTGCACTTTTTGTTTCCCCACTTTGTACAAGTTGACAAATCGAAAACATAAACTTGATTTCTAATATTAAAAGGAAAAATCACAACAAATACAGTACCATTTCAGTCACAAAAAAAATTAAAAGGAAAAATCGATTAACGACGGTCGTTTTGCTACCTCAAACTATTGGCATGTACAGTGTCTTAGTCGTCTTTTGAATCACTGATTTTCCTCCGAATCGGAGAAGAAAGGCAACCAAATCCCCGCTGTACGTCGTCGTTTTCTAAAGGCATCAAAATCTTGGTCCTCCGAATTAGTGGTTTTTTTAATTCTTCCCGGCGCTCCTCAAGCGTACGGCAGCCTGAGCGTGCGGCGCAATGAGGCCGTCGCTTTCTTCCAGGGCTCCGGTCTTCCCAAACAGGTCCTTGCACGGGTACTCTCTCTCTATATGTATATGCTTGTGTATATATGTATAATTGGATGTATATTGTAGTGTGTATGATTATATTTGTGTAATATTAGTGGTTGATCGGGAGTTGATGTTGGTGGAAATTTGTTCCGAATCAGATTGATTTTGAATTTTTAGTCTAATTGTAGTTGAAGTAGTAATGTGAGTTCGGGATGTCTTAATTCTCTGATCAAAGCTGAAATTTTTATTTCGTGTTAGTATAAATGCGGAATTGATGTTCAAATGGAAGAAAATAAGTAGATGAAGGATTCATACTACAATTAGTGAGGTTGGGAAAGTTATGTTATCAGGTCATTAATTTACTTTCTGGTGTATCCGTTTGAAATGTGGTATATGACCCAAGGATTGACCAAGGATGGTTTTTACTGTACAATTATGTAGCAGTGAAAACCTGCAGCAGAAGATGACTATGGAATGGTTAGGATTGTCGCAAACACGAGAAATGTTCTTGGGTCATGATCATATTGACATATAGGTTCTTGAAGTTGTATACTTGTTTTGCTGAAGGAATTTCCGTATAAAATGTTAACCGGGGGCATATGTTATGTTACATATTGATTATATGAATCCACTTTCTCAGTATCTTTTTGTAACAGAAGTTTGGATCTTTTCTGGTTTATATTGGTTGCTTATATTTGTTGGCAGACATGGGCACATGCAGACCAGAGGCAGACTGGTTTCCTTGGTCGGGCAGCGTTTTACAATGCCCTTAGACTTGTCACTGTGTCACATTATCTTTGATGGAGCAGTTTAGGGAGGGACGCCCTCTTCCAGCAATGCTACCAAGCAATGTTATGTTTAATTTATCTAATATTTGTCAACCTGCAAATAATTACTCCAATGCTGGCAATGTAGCCTGGAGACCTCAGACCTGCTTCTGGTATTCATCCATAAAACAAATCACTTTTATTTTTTGAAACCATGTCTTTCTTCGATGGAGAATAGTTTCTTATTTTTCACTTTAAAAGGCTTTCAACAACAGCAACGGATGCCTGGTCCGGATGCTTGGCACATGGCAAACCCAGCTGGAGGAAGACCACCGAAGCCAGTTGCTCCTTCTCATGCTGGGGAAAAGCAGCAGGCCAATCTGCAGAAACCCGGAGCACCAGAATTGGAGAAACATCTTGTAAATCAACCGAGTACAGAGGAGGTTAACTAACTGAACTCAAAGTCCAAAGAAACAATCGAAGCTGATAAAAAGGTACTTAGAACATAGATGTTTCCCCAATTTTTTCATCTTGAGCAGCACAGTTATGTGCACATGTTACTTCCTGATGGTTGTCAAATCATAACAAATATGCCAAAGACTTGGAGAAAGAAATTTTGGATGCTAGACAGAAAATTGAATATTTTTGGGTCAAAATGCAAATCAGCCATCAAACTTGTAATGTATCTGTTGACAAAAAATTGTACATAATATGTAAACAAATAATTCACTCGACACAATTTCACCCTCGTTCATTTTTTCCGAAGAGGGTTTTATTAATTCGAGTTCGACCCATTCTAGGCTATGCGCCTATTAATTAGAACCTTTCTTTTGGGAAAGAAATACCCTTTGATTCCAATTTGAATAAAATGTAACTTGAGGATTTTGGTGTTTGTTTGATTTTGTGACTGCACCTAGGCCGAACCCTAGATTGCCTACGTACCCTCTTGAGGGATCAAGTCACTCGTTCATGGTGTTTGGGTTTTGATGCCTTGTGCAGTTTCAGCTCGTTCGGGCGAGGAGCATAATGCCTTATGCAGTTTCAGCTCATGCGGGCGAGGAGCATTTGAAAATTTGATATGGCTTCATGCCATTTGAGACTTTTCTTCGGCTTTGTGCCATTTGAGACTTTGATACGGCTTCGTGCCCTTTGAAACTTTTCTTCGGCTTCGTGCCATTTTGGTATTTGATAGCAGGAGTGAATTTAGTTTATATAAACCAGGGATTCATTTCGGTTTCACGGTTGCGTCTAAAACTTGATATTAGACTGCCTACGTATCCTTAATGGAATCAAACCGAACCCTAGATTGCCTACGTACCCTCTTGAGGGATCAAGTCACTCATAGTTCATGGTGTTTGGGTTTTGATGCCTTGTGCAGTTTCAGCTCGTGCGGACGAGGACTTTAAGCCATTGGAGCGTTTTGATGCCTTGTGCAGTTTCAACTCATGCAGGCGAGGAGCATAATGCCTTATGCAGTTTCAGCTCATGCGGGCGAGGAGCCTTTGAAAATTTGATATGGCTTCATGCCATTTGAGACTTTTCTTCGGCTTTGTGCCATTTGAGACTTTGATACGGCTTCGTGCCCTTTGAAACTTTTCTTCGGCTTCGTGCCATTTTGGTATTTGATAGTAGGAGTGAATTTAGTTTATATAAACCAGGGATTCGTTTCGGTTTCACGGTTGCGTCTAAAACTTGATATTAGACTGCCTACGTATCCTTAACGGAATCAAACCGACGTAGTTCGTTATGTATTAGTTGGAGTTTAATGCCTTATGTAGTTTTAGCTCATGCGGGCAAGGAGCAACTGATGCCTTGTGCAGTTTTAGCTCATGCAGGCGAGGACTTTAAGCTTTTGGAGCTATATGTAACTTCGTGATTTTTGAGACTTGTTGTAGCTTTGTGTCATTTGATACTTGATACAGCTTCATGCCATTTGAGACTTTTCTTCGGCTTTGTGCCATTGGCCACTTTTCTTCGGCTTTATTGCATGAGCAACATGTATTAATTGAAAGTCTAATAATTCGTGTTTGAAGATCTCTCTTACTCTTTGTAGAATTACTTGATCAAAATAGCAGGAATGAATTTAGTTTATATAAACCAGGGATTCGTTTCAGCTTCACGGTTGCGTCTAAAAACTTTGATATCAGACTGCCTACGTATCCTTAACGGAATCAAACCGGCGTAGTTCATTAAAAATTTGTTACTTTGTTTGGATTTGGTGTGGCTTCATGCCATTTGAATTTTGATGTGGCTTCGAAGCTTTTCAAGTTCCAATAGGACTTGTCTTCCAATTTCAATAATTTAACTTCCCATTTCAATAACCACACTTCTTCCCCACGTGAGATGCATACTTTTCTTTTGAACCTACTTTGAATTTTCAAACCTTCACAAAACAAGCTTTACTTTTTTCATGCTTTTAAGTTTTCACAACTTCCCACGTGGGTTCGTGATTTTCATGAAGCTTTATCCACCCCTTCTTTTTATTTTTTCTTCTCTTTGCCGCAACTTTCCTTTGGTGGGGTTCAAATCCTATATCAATTGTTCTTTGGCAAATTTTTGTTCTGTAGCAAACTTGTCCCTTTTTCTAGAGAACCACCTGCATGGATTCCCAACTTGTTTTGCTCTTCATCACGTGAAAGGATTAGGGAGCTTTGATTTCCCCCCAGCACACTTGCCCATATTTTTGTCTTGTTTCTTTGTAGAGCCAATAGCCTCATTATTGTAAGTGTACCTTTGTTAGGACTTTTCTAATAGTAGGAAAACATCTTTTTTCTTTTGACTTTTCCACCTAGAAGCTTGCTGCAACACTTTACATGATGAATAAAACTATCTTCTTTTTCCTGGAACATTTTTCGAAGGATGAAGCGGCAGCAACATTTCCTTCTTTTGTAATGCCTTGCCCAATAAATCTTGAGAAAGGTTAGGATCCCATGGCCTTCCCCTTTTGTCTTTCACGAGAATGTCTTCTCTAAGGAAGTCGATAGCAAGCCTTATTCTCCCCTTTTTTGTGAATTAAACTTTCCAAGTTCGAATGGAACTTTGCTACCCTTTCCTCTCATCGTCAGCAACCTTTTTTTCTTTTTTTCTTCTTCACTCGACGGCTGCGACGGGTTTCTTTGTTGTTTTTTTTTTTTTTTGATGGAAGCATCCTTCTCTTTTTTTGGTGTGACTTCTTTTCCAAAATAGGATCTTGTGGCTTTTCCAAATAGGATCCTGTGGCTGCCTTCGAGGCTCTGCAACTCTAGGGGCTTGATCACAATGGTGCTGCTACCATCGTCAGCCTTGATGCCATATTTTCCTTGGCACGTTTAAGCAGCTTAGAAAAGTTGTAGTGCTTTAGAGGTGTTGGTGTGGCGGTTGCAGATCACTTAAATTTAATTGGAACTTCACGGGGTGGTTTAGACCACCCCGAAGAAATTCATGGGATTAACTACAACGTCACGGACTACTACTCAGCATAAACGAACTTGATGGGTAGAGAGGTCACGACATGGCTGCAACATCCTTTTGGGCTTTCATTTGACGTCCGTGACGGTGCTACAAGTGTCTTCACTGATGGAGAAAGGAAGGTGACAGAGGCCTACGGCTTTATTCTCTAGTTTGAAATCGCCGTGATGGAGAGCGAAGCCAATTGCTTCATTTTCTTTTCCTGTAGAACTGAGAGAAACCAAACAAAGAAATCTAGAAAGATAGATATGTACCTTTAAATGTTTTGGTCCTTTCCTTTGCCGTGTCTCCTTTTTTCCTTCTTTTTTCGCTTTGCTCTCCTCCTTCGTTCTTCTTCTCTGGCGAGATCTCTCAATTTCTCTCCTAATTTCTGCAAGGTCTTCTTCCTTTTTATTCTTCCTTTCTCCGCGACTGATGCCTATTTATAGGCATCATAGGAAGCCTCTGGAGCTTTTACGTGGGGGAGATAGAGGCCCTATTTTTCTCCACCCTCTCCCGCTAACTGTGTAACCTCCCATGTCTTACAGAAAACCTTCCACGTTTTGCAGAAGATGGGAGTTTTGCTCCACGTTCTCTCCCCTTTTGTAGGAAGAAACGTGTTTTCTTCTCTTTTTTATTTTATTTTATCTTTGGTTCCTGTTTCCTTGTGGACTTGGATTCCCAAGTCTAAACTTTTCCACGTGGGCAGCACTCCTATTTTCTTTTGAGGAGTTTGTTTGCCGCAAACTTCTTCTCTTTTTATTTTTTTTTGTATAGGGGTTTATCTTCATGCTAGTTAATAGGGAAGGGAATTCAAATTCCCCTATTTTAGCATTCTCCCAAAACCCTCTTTGAATTTATTTCAATCAGTTCTTCTGGACAAGCTTCTCCTGTACCATTTTTGTTGTTCGTTATTTTTTTGGAGAGAAGAACAGAACGGTCAGTAAAGCTTCATATTTTTTTCATTTTGTTTTGGTTTTGAATGAATATTCTGCAACTTTATATATTTTTTTTGTTCTTGATTTGTTGCAGGTGTCTTTTGGTGGTGACCCCTTGCTTTTGAAGGCTTGCCTGATGTCTTCGTACAAAACAGTATGACTCTTTTTGTTTCTTTGGTTTTGATGTACAACCTTTCTTTCATTTATCTTTATTTGTATGTTATTTTTTGTTTCAACAATACTTGTATGGAAGGAAGCAATGAGTATTGATCTACTGTACCACAAGGAACAAAAGAAATTGTTGTGCCTATTTCGAGGAGTTAACCTCCTTTTATTTATTATTATTTTTTTTTTTGCTCAACAGTATCTTTTGTATTTCATTTCTTTGTGTATGCATCTCGCTTTTTCTTCATTCTTTTTTTCCCTTATCTTGTAGTGCGACATATAATTTTTCTCCTTAATTTTGGAATGTCCCTAGTCCTATTGAAATGAAGACCCTTATAGTTTTATCATTATTACAAATTTGATGATTGTATTATTCAATTGGGTCTGTGCCTTTCTTGTTTCAACCTTAATTTGCTGTAATATTTTACCCTCTCTAATAAAATTTGTTTCGCTGATCTTTGTTTGGTTCAAACAAGAACACTGAGTTTTGCCAGTGTTAGTCCAATCAGGCCATTCATATTTTTTGCTCATTGCAGTTCAGCCATCAAACAATCACATATTTTTGTAGTGTCAAATGTTCAAATTACCACGCTTGGTCGTGAGATTTTTACTTTGCCCTGACGTGATGCGTTAATTAATGTCTATGTTTATGATATAAAGGTAAATTTCAAGATGCCGCTGGACTTGCAAATCAAGTTTTAATGATAACAAATAGGATATCACACACTTGTCCATAACTTGCGCTTTAATGATACCAAAATAATAAAAGCCTTGCCTATTTGTTGTCTTATTTCTTGGACAGACAAGTGAGCTCTCAAAGTACAAATTTCTCATTAAGTTTTTCCTAATTCTATTGGATGATGATGCTTAGGATTGTTGGATTAAAAGTCCGAATCATAATAAGTTCCACTGGCTTCAGACCCATGTTCATCACTTTCATTTGCTTCAGACTCATCACTTGATCCACTGGCTTCAGGCTCATCTCTTGATTGACGACCTTTTGAATTGTCATCTTCTCTTGTTTCTTCTTCTATTTGAGGGAATTGACCACCTTTTGAATCGTCATCTTGTCTTGTTTCTTCTTCTACTTTTGGTTCCCTCAACATGAAGACATGATCAAATTTGAATTTCTTAGCATCTTCGGCATAAAACAGGCATATACCACAACTTTCCACCTTCATATCGGAAATGGGTTGGTCGTCTTCATCCTCCAAGCAGAAGTCGACAGAGGCCTCAACATCAGGGGAGCATTCTTCTTCCTCTTCACTATCAGGGGAGCATTCTTCTTCCTCCTCTTCACTTCTAAAGGCCTCATTCCACACATACACGTGATGTTGGTCGTAACAGTAGTTCCAGCCGCTGCTTTTGATATAGATTTCAGAAGTGAACAGTTTATGGCTTTCACCCTTGAATTTGCCAATGAAATTAGCATTTACAGTCAAGGAACAATGCTGCTTTGAAACCCCAGAAACAACCGCAGACAGAGCAAAACCAAATAAACCTGTTTGAAACCAATCTGGACGAAGCTTGATGTTCACTGAAGATCCCTCACTTTGATAGCTGAACCAATTTGAAATTTCTTTTCCCGGACATACAACATTAATTTGAGGCCAAGGAGTGTCCTTTGATGGAGCACTAGTTGCCTCTCGCATAATTCTAATATGTGCTTCTTCCATTATGTTGCTCCTTGCATTATTATCCAATTTTGGGCAATTAGTAAAATCTCTGGAAAAATGATAATGTTTAACCCAACCTTGTGTGAGTGTTGTCCTTGAACTTGACACTGTCTTCAGCAACATGCAGCCTTGAGCTTCAACATTACACAGCACTGGGAGCTCTGGTAAAGATTGAAGCCGCTTGCAGCCAACTAAGTTGAGTATAGACAAATGAGAAGCTTGTTTGATGCTTGCTGGTATGCTCCTAACCTTGGTTCCACTCAGATTTAATTCTTGCAATGAGGTTGAGCAAACGAGAACATTAGGGACATCCTTAAGGTGCTTGCAGCCACTAAGGTCTAAAATTTCAAGCCTAATTAGATTTTCAATAGACGAAGGAAGCATTTCGACAGCTGTCCCTTGCAAACTAAGAGACACCAAATGTTCCATTGGATCCAAGATCTCTAGGAAGTTTTCAAGTTCAGAGCACCAAGAGAGATCGAGTTCCTTGAGATGTTTCAGCTTACAAATGTTGGTTGGTAGACTCACAAGTCTTTTGCAATAAACCAATGATAGTTTACTTATATCCTGGGGAAGCTCAAAAAACTCGGCAAGAGACGTGCAGCCACCTAGATTAAAACTACCAGAGACTTTCAGCTTACATCTGTTGCTTGGAAGTTTCTCAAGGTCTTTGCAATTACTTATATTCAAGTAAGAAATATTTTCGTTAGACCAAACTGATTTGGGCAACTCCTTTATACCACTGTATTGTAAATCCAAATATTGAATATTTCCTGGCACCTCTAGAAGATACTTGAGACTGTAGCAGCTTCCAAGATCAAGATGAGTAAGCTTGTCAAGATGTTGAAAATATGATGGAACTTCAACCAAACTAGAACAGCCACAAAGAACTATCTTCACAATTTTCAGACTCCCAGAGAGATTTGGAACTTCAGTTAGATACTGAGAGTACGACAGATCGATAACTTGTAAGTTGACAAGTATCTGCAACAAATCAAATAGAAATATAAAGAATTAATATAGTTTCTACACTTGATTTTATACAAGAATTAAAATAGGCATATAATATAATATACCTCGTCTTCTTTCCAAAGCTTCACAACTTTGCTAAATCGCATATGAAGCTCAACTAGATTTTGCGGACAAAAATTTGACGGCAAAGATTCCAGTGGATATTTCAACCAGTAAAGATAACGAAGAGAATCGGGAAGGTCTAGAGAAGCGGGGAATTGGTAGCCACCAACCGCAATTAGCATTATTAGGTTAGACATCTTTTTGAAGTCTGCACGTTCCAATGGTCGCTTTTGAATCTCAAAACAATTAGCAAATATGGCTTCAACATTTGGAGTTTCCTGAGAATAAGAAGAAAGTTTAAATGTGAATATAAACATGTTAAAATGTAATGCACATTTGGAAAAAGAGTATTTCCGATGGTAATGATGTACAAGTGTCTTAGTCTAGTCAAACATCCAAGATATTTGGTTCATATTCCAAAGACTTCCTAACACAATAAAAATTCAATCAAATTCATCTTTTAACAATCTGACTTCTTTACTAGTTTTACTTTGTTCTGTTATCATCTAAAGTTTGTAAATTTTTTTCCTAAAAAAAAGAAAATAAAAAAATTGAATGCATTTAGCAGCTCTTACCGTGTTACTCTTCAGTACACGATAGACATCCCCATCATTGAACAACCTACTCCATTTACCGGGATCTTTAATACATTGTTCTTGAACAATTCTCCTTCCCATTTCTTGTAGCGAATCATGCATCTCTATGGTTTGCCATTCCGAACCAATTGATATGAGAGACATATCAATGAGAATTCTAACTCCGCCTGTCGCAAAGAATCCGCGAACATCTAACATTCGTTTTACCTTACGCACAACCCACCCCTTATAAAAACATGCTATATCCAGAAATATCTCCTTCTCATTTTTTTCTAATCTATCATAACTTATTCTCAACACTTTCTGGATATCTCCACTGAAAAATAGTTTCAATTTGTTGAATTCGTCTTCCCAGTCTTCTTTGGTTTTGCAATTGAAGAACAAGGACCCCATAACTGTAAGAGCTAAAGGAACACCTCCGGCATAATGCAAGGCCTTTTTTGCCAACTCCTTATAATCTATTCTACGAGTACTGCTATTCTTGAAAGCACGCGAACAGAAGAGCTGAAGAGCGTCATCCGGTTTTAATACCTCAACCTCGTAGATATTATCCTCTTCAACAGTTTGCCTAAGTGTGGCCCTATCTCTACTTGTTATAATAATTCTACTTCCAGTGCCATACCGAAGACGATCGCCAGCTAAACGTTCCATTTGCATTGAACTACTCACATCATCAAGAACAATGAGGACCTTTGTCCGGCTGAGCCTTTTTCGAACACTAGCTGATCCTATGGATAGACATCCTTCCCTTAATATCTCCTTAAGAAGTGTTTTTTCCAAGAGATCTAGTCCATCTACTTTTTCTGAGTTCTCTCTAACATTCTTAACAAAACAAGAAGCTTCGAATTTAGAAGAGAGTTTGTGAAATACAGTTTCAGCAAGGGTGGTTTTGCCAATACCACCCATGCCCCAAATACCTAAAGTGATGCAAGCGTCCGGTGAATGAATGCTTAACAGCGATTCGATCTTCTTGATGCGGCCTTCAATTCCAACATAGCCCTTTAAATTGCAGGATGATTCGCGACACAATTTGGTCCAAATATCCCTTACAACTTCCTTAACTAAGTCGGCATCCGTCCTGGCATATATGATTATGAAAGAAAGCAATAGTTAAGTCTTAAATATATATACCTTACAAAATCTTGGCACAAATAAAATCGTCACAAGTTTAAAGAAAATTTATAATTTTATACAAGTTAAAGAATTAGTTAGTTACCCATAATTTTTCGAATCAAACCCAGATATATCTGCTGCATTCGTCAAAGCATCCCTCCACTTGCGCACGTTGTCGATATTGTTCTCTAAACGTTGTTCAAGTAGATCAAATGCAACCGCATAACTCCCCCGTTGTTTTCGTACATCCGATGGAAGGGTGTCGTAAAAAATGGGTATAACCAACTGGCCATGTTTTTCCTTGCATTCTAGGATATGCACAAGCTCATCCAAACACCAAGTGGAAGAAGCGTAGTCTTTCGAGAAAATGATCACCGAAAGCTCTGATTCCTCGATTACTTCGAGAAGGGCAGGTGCAATTTCATCTCCTCTCTCAAGCTCGTCATCAATGTAGGTTATGATTTTTTTCTCAAGTAAGGCAACTTGAAGATGGCTGGTAAAGGTACGGCGGGTGTCCTCACCTCTGAAACTAATAAACACATCGTTCTTTTTGGTATCATCAGCATTAGCAGGAGCAGCAGCGGATGAAAAAGAAGAAGCGACATCCATAACCTCTAGTTTTCAGATCCAGCAAAAAGATGTAGTTGCAGAGAGATTAATTGTTAATTAAAGAGTCAATATTATTACGTTGCACCGAATTAAGGAGAATTTACTTAAAATTGGCACAAAGTTTCAATGAGTGAGAGATGAACGAAGGTAGAAAATGGGGCACATGATAGGCACATATTTTCTTCGAAAAAAACTATAATTTAAAGAAAGATATTCATATATTTGCAATCTTGATATGAACGACGTCATCTCAGCATGTAAAACTAACAGAAGTTGAAAACCATAAAATGATATAAATGCAAACCTTTTCTCCTTGCTTTGCTCGCCTCACAATCAGTATCATCATCGTCACCTGATCGATTCCTGCAGGTGAAGTTTTGGTTATGTTTCGTATAGTCAATAAACATAAATCCGATTATTACGCATACCAAAAAATACCACACAAAAAGGATGCCAAAAATAAACTCGAGACCTCTTTCTTCTGTTCTCTTCCTTGTTTTCTATTTCCATTTGCGCTTTCTCTTTCAATCTTTTGTATGAAGCTTTTCAAGAACCTCTGTTAAGAGAACCGTTTAATCCAAACGTCAAACGAAAGACAATTGATCAAGATGCGAACAAAACAAAGTGACATCCCGTGACAGGTCCCCAGCGAAGAAATTAACAGCAGACATAACAAAAATTAGCAAATTGAATGCCAGCATAACATAACAACTAAACTTTCTATTAAAAAGAAATGACAAAAAAATACAGAAAGAGCCTTAAATACTGACTAACCTCTGACAAGTTACCAATTTGACAATGGCTTGTTTGTTTTTTCCACCTTCAAAACAAGAAAACTTCACCTTCAAAATAATATATCCAAAACAATTACTTTTTTGTATCATCAGCAGGAGAGGCAGCAGATGACGACGAAGAAGAAGAAGGCATATCCATAACCTCTAGTTTTCAGATCCAGAAGTAGTAGTTGCAGAGAGATTAATTGTGAACAGAGAGAAAGAGAGACTGATTCAAAATTAAGGAGGATCTAATGAAACAGGAAAGAGAGAGGGGGAGAGGGAGAGGGAGACTAGTTCAGATTTTACTTGAATTGGCTTTTGACTAGATCCACAAAGTTTCAAAGGCTCTTCTGAAAATGATACGAGCAATAGACGACCAGTTACTAAAGCATGAAAAGGGGCACATGGGATGGGCCCTCCCTTTACGCACATGGTTTTGAATTTTCTTGATTAATCAATTTCTTTCAAGAAATTTCCAAACAATTTCCGAGCAGCTTCGGTTGAGGACATTTTTATAATTTCCTAAAGAAAATATGTGAATTCCACGCTACAAGATCAACTCATTAAATTATTAATAAAAAATCTTTACAACTATTAATCTCTCTGCCATATTATAATCAAATCAAATCAAACCAAACGAATCTTAATAGTTAAAGAAAACTAATGAAAAAACTTCAAAACTTTAAAATTTAAGGAAAACTAATGAAAATGATTTGAAAACTTTGAGTTTGAATGATAAAGACAAAATAAAAGGTAAAGTGAATAGTACTAGCATTGACTTTTTAGTGTAAAAATATGGTTTTTCGTTAAAGTGAACAGTACCGGTGCTTTTCGTTAAAATTCCCTAAAATTTAACCAAATTATCTCACATGTAGCAGCTCTATCTATAATTATTCTGCAGTTGTTTTATATATGCACGACGTCGTTTCTTGGAAGATCATGGATTTATTCGTATTGGTTTAGTCACTAGAATTTTTTAATTTTTTATTTTTGGACAAATAGTCACTGGAATTTAATTTGTCTGTTTTACCGCCATGTAGCCTTTGGGTAAAGCCTCGTCAAGGATGCTGACACATGCTTCTGGAAAACCCATGGAAAATAATATTTTCCTAAAAGAATAGTATTTAATGGAAAAGGTATTGTATAGACGGGAGATATTAGGAATCGGATCCCCTCCTGAGCTTAGGAGATGCCTCGTGAACAACTTATTCGGACCATTGAAATTTGATTCAATGACTACAATTATTATAATTTTAAGAGAAACCTCTTATTTGTAGTTGTTGAATTAAATTTCATCTATACGAATAGTTTGCTCACAAGTCCGAGATATTAATGCACCGGACCGTTGGATTGGCTTTTGGAGTTGTCGAGGAAAGCGAGCGGTTGGAATTAAGGAGGAAGATATCTCGAGGCCACAAAAGAAAATGACAAATGCCGTAGGGATGAGAGAGAGAGAGTAACTAAGTGGTGTGACAAAGCCAAACCAGTAGATTCATGCCAGAGGCGGTTAGTACGGTGTTGAAGGTGGCATTGATATGTGAACTCGAGAACTACGATCTCGTTCCCGCCGATAACTTGTCATACCATATTTAGTCTAAGAAATAATCAATGCATCCTAATTGTGTTTAGTTTGAAAAATAAGTGTGTGTTCAGTTTTAAAAATAATTTAATGTCCACAATTAAATAATAAGCATGAAAATGACTAACAAGGTAACACAAACTGCTCAATTCATCCAATATTTAGAAAATAATTGAAAATTTTCATGGTCAAATTAATATGGAAAATCATAATTAAATAAACTCGATTGTTTCAACTGCTCATTCTGACGAAGCAGCACTAGTTCGACATATTGCTTCTGATGATAATTATTATATATCAGTGTTGCAAATTAGCAAGGTATAGTGCCTTCAGACTTAAATTCACCACTTTCATAACCTTCTCGATCAGTACCTTCACCTTCTCCGTCAGTACCTCCTTCATCAACTCTCAATATCACCAAAATTCTAAATGACTATCCAGACTTCATACGAATTTTTTTATTTGGCCTAAACTAGGGGGGGGAAAAAACCCAAAACAGAAGATGTACAGAACTTTAGACATGAATATTTCAAGATGTGAATTTGAGGCCTACTACACATCATTAGAGAGGACTAAATTTATGATCAATAGGATAAAAAGACATGCATTTTTATATTTTCATGCATAAACTTGTTGTACTCAATGCATTTCCAGAGGAGAAGGAAGAAGGATACCATCTCTTTATCTATTCTCTTCCAAATTAGTAGCATATCTCTGGCTTTTTCGTTGCACGAATTGTAGCCCCTCATCAATGTGAGAGATCTGCTGACCTTCAATTTCACCTACAAAGAATAAAAGAGTCGACAGTTCAGTATAAACACTACAAACGCCATCTGATGAAACCTAAACCCAAAGGTACACAAGTTTTAGAGAGAAAGTAAGGACAGAGATAGATATGGGGAGGACCTTGAGCGAGGAGGCGATTGACGGCTTCGTTGGGGAGGACCTCAGAGGAGGGAGAACGCTGTCGAAATCTTACACGAACAATCCTAGGTGGAGCAAATCTTTCAAAACCAACCCCATCCCTCCCTCCCTCCCACCCTCCCTCCGCAATTCCCACTTCTCCCATACCCCAAATTCAGCATCACCGCTCAACCCTGTCTCTTTCTCTCTCTGGAATACCTACGCCTACTCCCTTTCTCTATCTGCAACACTTCCCGTCAACCTCTCAGAACCATCCCCTTGATGTCATCACACCAATCACATCCCTTTAAATGCACAATTACAAAATTACCCCCAAGTTCTATAGCCCGGTCCGTTCGATCTGGATTGAAAATAGGCAAAAGAGTAACTTTAATGCTTTCAGTGAATCCTATCCACAACCCACCTGACAGCCCACATCGGGCCCAAACGACAACAAACCGAACCCGCCCATTTTTGTGAAGCAAGGCCCAAATGTAAAAACCCAGTGGCAATGTAGTAAATAAACTGAAATCTTCAATTCAAATTACAGTGCCACCCCTCCTCAACTTTAGAATAGATAATGTAGATAATGTAGTGCTCGTGTTTCATTTCAGAAATAATTGTCTCCTCTTCTTTTCCCATCCCCTTTCATCACCTCCTACTTTCTCAGCCGTTCATTTCATGCCAAGTCGATTTAAAGCTTTATATTTTGCCACGTTGCCAACACCCCTCACGTTTCATTAATGCCCAATATTGCGGCGCATTTCCTGGCCCCTCCTATCTTGCCTTACAAGCTGCCTTGTCTCTTCTTTTATACAATCACTCCACTAGCAAATTGTATAAAATTCACCATCTGGGTTCTGATCCTGTGAGCTTTTTGGTTGGATTTGAGGTGGTAAGGGGGAAGCTTCGTTTGTTTCAATGGAGAGTGGAGGAGGTTCTGCTAGTGGGTCATTGGGTAAGTCACAGTTGTCCAGGAAAAAGAGTTTTGCCATGTCTCATGAGGACTCTTCTAACCCTGAGGGGTATGGACTTGTTCTCTATCTTAGGTTGAGCTGTGGTGGTGGTGGTGGTAAAGGTAAGAAAATTAGGGATGAGTGCTATTGGTGACCTGGCGAAATCTAGAGTTTTAAATCAACTTAGCATGAAATGAACAGTTGAGAAAGTAGGAGGGGATGGGAAAATGAGCGGAGACAATCTTGGTCCGTTGCCAGTGGCATTGATGTGTGAGCTAGAGAACTACGCTCTCGTTCCCGCCGATAACTTGCTCTCGTTCCCGCCGATAACTTGTCATACCATATTTACTTTAAGAAATAATCAATGGACGCTAATTGTGGTTAGTTTCAAAAATAAGCCTGTGTTCAATTTTAGAAATAATTTTAGCGACTTGATGCTGGTGGAAATGTGTTCTGAATTAGCTTGATTTTGAATTTGTAGTCTAATTGTAGTTGAAGTGGTAAATGTGAGATCGGGATGTCTTAATTCCCTTATCTAAGCTGAGATTTTTATTTCGTGTTAGTATAAATACGGAATTGATGTTCAAATGGTAGAAAATAAGTAGATGAAGGATTTATACTACAGTAGGGGAGGTTGAGAGGGCTATGTTATCAGGTCATTAATTTACTTTCCGGTGTATCCGTTTGACCTTAGGTGGTAAGCAGACTTTAGAAATGTGTTATATGATGACTATGAAATTGTGTAGCAGTGAAAACCTGCAGCATAAGATGACTATGAAATAGTTAGCATTGTCGCATACAGGGGAAATGTTCTTGGGTCATGATCATATCGACAAATAGGTTCTTGAAGCTGTATACTTGTTTTGCTGAAGGAATTTCCATATAAAATGATAACTGGGGGCATATTATGTTAACTAATGATTATACGAATGCACTTTCTCATTATCTTTTTGTAACAGAAGTTTGGATCTGTTCTAGCTTATAATGGTTGCTTATATTTATTGGCAGACATGGGCACATGCAGACCAGAGGCAGACTGGTTTCCTTGGTCGGGCAAAGTTTATACTACAGTTAGTGAGGAAAAGCAGCAGGCCAACCAGCAGACACCCAGAGTACCAGAATTGGAGAAACATCGTAAACCAACCGAGTACATAGGAGGTTAACTCACTGAACTCAAAATTCAAAGAAGCAATCGAAGCTGATAAAAAGGTACTTAGAACTTCAATGTTTCTCCAATTTTTTCATAGGAAACCTAATAAAAAGAGCTTGACTTTTTAACAATAAGAACAAAATAAAGGGTAAAATGAATAGTACCATGATTGACTTTTTAGTGTAAAAATGTGATTTTTCGTTAAAATGGACAGTATCATCAGCTTTTCATAAGTTCTATTTTTTCATCTCTTGAGCAGCAAAGTTATGTGTGCATGTAATTTTTTGACGAGTGTCAAATCATAACAAATATCCCAAAGACTGGAGAAAGAAATTTTGGATGCTAGAGAGAATTGAATATTTCCAGATCAAAATAGTTCAGTCATCGAACTTGTAATGTATTTTTTGTATTTCATTTCTTTATATATGCATCTCGCTTTTTCTTCATTCTTTTTTTCCTTCGGCTTGTAGCGCAACGTATGATTTTTCTCTTAATTTTGGAATGTTCCTGGTTCTATTGAAGCGAAGACCCGTATGGTTTTACTGAATGCACAGCAGCTCTTCTTCTCTCGGTCAGTATGCTTATTGCTCCAAGTAAGAATAGGACTTAGTTCTAAAAGAGTGTAAACCTGTAAGAGGAGAGGCCACTGTATATATACAAATACATATAATCCTTCTCATCATAGCATAAGAACTCCCTATTAGAATCCTTGTAGAAAACAACTTATGTTTCCTAAAATATATCAGTTTAATGCCATAACTATATCCTTTACCAATAAGAATTAGCATACATCTTCTCATAAGGCTTTCTTATTCGAATTGGTCTTAAACAGCCAAAGTCTTAAACACTGAATCTCATCTTCATACTCTTACACAACCTACACCATTTACCGGGATCTTTAATACAATGTTCTTCAACAATTCTCCTTCCCATTTCTTGTAGCGAATCATGCATCTCTATGGTTTGCCATCCCCGTTTTGAACCAATTGACACGAGAGACATATCAATGAGAATTCTAACTCCGGCTGTCACAAAGAATCCGCGAACATCTAACATTAGTTTGACCTCATGCATAGGCCACCCTTTATAAAAACATGCTATATCCAGAAATATCTCCTTCTCATTTTTTTCCAATCTATCATAACTTATTCTCAACACTTTCTGGATATCTCCACTGGAAAATCGTTTCAATTTGTTGAATTCATCTTCCCAGTCTTCTTTGGTTTTGCAATTGAAGAACAAGGACCCCAGAACTGTAAGAGCTAAAGGAATGCCTTTGGCATAATGCATAGCCTTTTCTGCCAACTCCTGATAATCTATTCTACGAGTACTGTTATTCTTGAAAGCATGCGAACAGAAGAGCTGAAGAGCATCATCCGGTTTTAATACCTCAACCTCGTAGATATTATCCTCTTCAACTGTTTGCCTTAGTGTGCCCCTATCTCTACTTGTTATAATGATTCTACTTCCAATGCCATACCTAAGACGATCGCCAGTTAAACGTTCCATTTGCATTGAACTACTCACATCATCAAGAACAATGAGGACCTTTGTGCGGCTGAGCCTTTTTTGAACACGAGTTGATCCTATGGATAGACCTTCTTCCTTTAATATCTCCTTAAGAAGTGTTTTTTCCAAGTGATCTAGTCCATCTGCTTTTTCTGAGTTCTCCCTAACATTCTTAACAAAACAAGAAGCTTCGAATTTAGAAGAGAGTTTGTGAAATACAGTTTCAGCAAGGGTGGTCTTGCCAATACCACCCATGCCCCAAATACCTACTGTGATGCAAGCGTTTGGTGAATTAATGCTCAATAGCGATTCGATCTTCTTGTTGCGGCCTTCAATTCCAATATAGCCCTTTAAATTGCAGGATGATTCGCGACACAATTTGGTCCTAATACCCTTTACAACTTCCTTAACTAAGTCGGCATCCGTCCTAGCATATATGATTATGAAGGAAAGTAATAGTTAGTCTTAAATATATATTCCTTACAAACTCTTAGCACAAATAAAATCGTCACAAGTTAAAAGAAAATTTATAATTTTAGACAAGTCAAAGAATTAGTTAGTTACCTATAAGTTTTTGAATCAAACCCTGATATATCTGCTGCATTCGTCAAAGCATCCCTCCACTTGCGCGCCTTGTCGATACTGTTCTCGAAACGTTGTTCAAGTTGATCAAATGCAACTGCATAACTCCCCTGTTGTTTTCGTACATCCGATGGAAGGGTGTCGTAAAAAATGGGTATAACCAACTGGCCATGTTTTTCCTTGCATTCTAGGATATGCACAAGCTCATCCAAACACCAAGTGGAAGAAGCATAGTCTTTTGAGAAAATGATCACCGAAAGCTCTGATTCCTCGATTGCTTCGAGAAGGGCAGGTGCGATTTCATCTCCTCTGTTAAGCTTGTCATCAATATAGGTTGTGATTTTTTTCTCAAGTAAGGCGGCGTGAAGGTGGCTGGTGAAGGTACGGCGGGTGTCCTCACCTCTGAAACTGATAAACACATCGTACTTTTTTGTATCATCAGGATCAGCAGGAGCAGCAGCGGATGAAGAAGAAGAAGCGATATCCATAACCTCTAGTTTTCAGATCCAGCAAAAAGATGTAGTTGCAGAGAGATTAATTGTTAATTAAAGAGAAATAATATTATGACGTTGCAGGAATTAAGTTGAATTTACTTAGAATTGGCTTTTGTCTACATGCACAAAGTTTCAATGAGCGACAGATGAACGAAAGTAGAAAATGGGGCACATGATAGGCACATATTTTCTTTCAAAAAAACTATAATTTAAAGAAAGATATTCATATATTTGCACTCTTGATATGAACGACGTCATCTCAGCATGTAAAACTACCGGTAGTTGAAAACCATAAAATGATATAAATGCAAACCTTGTCTCCTTGCTTTGCTCCCCTCACAATCAGTATCATCATCGTCACCTGATCGATTCCTGCAAGTGAAGTTTTGGTTATGTTTCGTATGGTCAATAAACATAAATCAGATTATTATGCATACCAAAAAACACCACACAAAAAGGATGCAAAAAATAAACTTGAGACCTCTTTCTCCTGTTCTCTTCCTTGTTTTCTATTTCCATTTGCTTTCTCTTTCAATCTTTTGTAATGAAGCTTTTCAGAACATCTGTTAAGAGAACCGTTTAATCCAAACGTCAAAAGGAAGACAATTGATAATGATGCAAACAAAGCAAAGTGACATCCGGTGACAAGTCACCAGCGAAGAAATTAACAGCAGACATACATAACAAAAATTAATTAGCAAATTAAATGGCAGCATAACATAACAACTAAACTTATTTGCTTCAGTCCATTTGGACAACTATGCCAAAAAACAAATCGATCACATCCGCTCAAGAGTCGGACATGATAAGGCACTATGAATGTAGTATCACTATAAATTAGTACTCACAAAATTTGAGGTGATACTTACTTTAGTTGGAAAAATATGATAACCTAAATTAATTTTAACTAAAAAGAAATGAAAAAAAATATAGAAAGAGCCTTAAACAGTATCAGTAAACATTAAACACTGACTAACCTCTGACAAGTTACCAATTTGACAATGGCTTGTCTGTTTTCTCCACCTTCAAAATAAGAAAACTTCACCTTCAAAATAATATATCCAAAACAACTACTTTTTTGTATCATCAGCAGGAGCGACAACGGATGACGACGAAGAAGAAGAAGAAGGCATATCCATAACCTCTAGTTTTCAGATCCAGGAGTAGTAGTTGCAGAGAGATTAATTGTGAACAGAGAGAAAGAGAGATTAAGGAGGATACAACAAAGCGAGAGAGAGAGAGAGAGAGAGAGAGTAATTCAGAATTAAGGAGGATCTAATGAACCGGAAAAGAGAGGGGGAGAGGGAGACTAGTTCAGATTTGACTTGAATTGGCTTTTGACTTTTCAAAGGCTCTTCTGGAAAAGATACGAGTAAAGAGATGAAAGGAGCATATGGGATGGGGGGCCCTCCCTTTACGCGCTTTGCGCACACGGTTTCGAAATTTCCAAGCAATTTCTATAATTTCCATAATTTCCATACTAAAGAATTATAGAATATAGTTGTTCACCAATAGGGATTGAACAAGATTTGAAATCTGTATTTCCAAGCACAAATGACAAATCAACTTATTAAATTATTAACAAAAAATCTTTAGAGTCATAGACCCATATTGTTTGATTTCATCATAAGATATTATACAATTGTTACAGCTATCAATCTCTCTACCATATCATAGTCAAATCAAACTAAACATGTCTTAATAGTTAAAGAAAACTAATGAAAAAAACTTCAAAATTTTGAATTTTAAACAAATTATCTCACAGGGAGTAGCTCTGTCTATAATTATTCTACAGTTGTTTTATACATGCACGATGTCATTTCTTGGAAGATTATAGATATAGGAAAGGATCCCTTCCACTTAATCCTCATGACCCACAAATCTGGATCTTTGAAATTTAATCCAACGGCTACAAACAAAAAATCTTATTAAAAATTATAATAACTTTAATCGTTGAATCAAATTTCAAAAATTTGGATTTATGGGTCATAAGGATTAGATGGAAATGATCCCTTTCCCTCCATATAGGTTTAGGCATTGGAATTTTATTTTATATTTTTTTGGACAAATAGTTGCTTGAATTTAATTTGTTTGTTTTACCACCGTGTAGCGTTTGGGTAAAGCCTTGTCAAGGATGCAGACACATGCCTCTGGAAATTCAACGGAAAATAATATTTTCCTAAAAGAATAGTATTTTATGGAAAAAGTATTGTATAGAGGGGAGATATTAATGCACAGGACCGTTGGATTGGCTTTTGGTGTCGTCAAGGAAAACGGGCGGTTGGTAATTGAGGAGGAAGATAGCTCGAGGCCGCAAAAGAAGATGACAAATGCAGTTAGGGATGAGGGAATTGGATCCTCTCCTAAGCAGGAGATCAGGATCCTCCTGATCTATTAATACGGACCGTTAGATTTTGATCAAACGGTTACAATTATTATAACTTTAAAGGGTCCCCTATTTGTAGTCGTTAGATCAAAATCCAACAGTCCTTGTTATTGGGTCAAGAGGATCCTAATCTCCTGCTTAGGAGAGGATCCAATTCTTGGGATGAGAGAGAGAGAGAGAGAGAGTAATAGTAATGTCAGTGGTGAGTCCCAGAGCGGCAGATTCATGCCCAAGGCGGATAGTATGGAGTTAACGAAAATGATTGTAACTGTATATTTTGATGAGTTAAGGAATCAATGATAATGAGTATTTAGTTAAGGGATCATTATTACAATTGAGTTAAAGTTAGAAGATTATTGCTATAATTTCTCTTTGTTAAAATAAACTTAGTCAAAGTCATTTTCAATTAAGCTCTCATAGTTATCTATTAATAATTCAATGGGTTAGTTTATGACTCCTATATCCAAGGCTATCGAGAGATCATAAGAAAGTCAAGAAATTTCCAAGCAATTTAAATTGAGGACATTTCTATAATTTTCAAAAGAAAATAAGTGAATTCACCACAACAGAATCATGAAGGGCTAAGAATATAGTTGTTCACCAATGAAGATTGAATATGATTTGGGATCTGTATTTCTGAGCACAAGTGATAAATCAACTCATTGAATTATTAATTAAAAATCTTTTAAGTTATAGATTCATTTTGTTTGATTTCACCATAAGATACTACACAATCGTTACAACTATCAATCTTTCTATCATATTATAATTAAATCAAACGACACGGATCTTAATAGTTAAGAAAAACTAATGCAAAAAACTTCAAAATTTTGAATTTTAACCAAATCATCTCACATGCAGCAACACTGTGTGTAATTATTCTGCAAATGTTTTATATATGCACGACGTCGTTTCTTGGATTATTCATATTGGTTTAATCATTGGAATTTAATTTGTCTGTTTTACGGGCGTGTAGCGTTTGGGTAAAGCCTCGTCAGTAGACACATGCCTTTGAAAATTCGTGGAAAATAATATTTTCCTAAAAGAATAGTATTTAATGGTAAAGTTATTGTATAGAGGGGGGATATTAATGCACCGGACCGTTGGTTGGCTTTTGGTGTTGTCGAGGAAAACCAGCGGTTGGTAATTGAGGAGGAAGATATCTCGAGGCCTCAAAAGAAAATGACAAATGAGGGTAATTGTAAAGTCAGTGGTCAGTGGTGAGTGTGACAAAGCCAGAGCAGTAGATTCGTGCCCGAGGCGGGTAGTACAGTAGACTAGGATTATGTTCCTTCCTCTTTTCATTTTTTTCTATTTCCTCATTTCACATTCTTTATTTTATCTTTATTTTTCTATGAAAATTCGTTGACATAACTTAATTGTGACCATTCAAATAGGAGGGGAGGGAAAGGAAGGGGAAAAAATGAGGGGAGAGAATCCTACTCCGTACGGTATTGATGGTGGCGTTGATTTGTGTGCTAGAAATAATTAGTGAAGGCTAATTGTGTTTAGTTTGAGAAATAAACCTGTGTTCAGCTTCAAAAATAATTTTAGTGTTCGTGTTCAGTTTCAAAAATTGTGTAGTATCCGTATTCAATTTTAGAGATAATGTAGTACTAGTGTTTAATTTCAAAAATAAATAATGTGATATCCCGTCCCCAAAATTAGTATTTTATTTTATTTTTGACATATTATAGAGATTTAATTGAAGTTAGTTTGTTAATTATTCGGATTAGTTTGTTAATTATTCGGATTAGTTTGTTAATTATTCGGATTTGAGAAAAGTGAAGTGAAGGGTATTTCTGTCATTTCGAAATTTACTCAACCTTTCCGGTCAACTCTTGAGTTGTTCAGGTAGAGCTTGAACCCACGAGCGCGTAGGAGCAAATGGATCTCAATTCCAAGTTATAACGAAAAAGTTAGAAACGTTTAAACTAGAGGATATTTGGGTTATTTACACCTTACCATAAGTAGTGGGCGTGTTCTTGAGCAGTTGCAATTTGTGTAAAATTTCAGATATAAGCTCAAAACTTTGCAAACAAGCAAGCAAGAAAAGGAAAAATGGACAATTGAGTAATGGATAAAAATCAAACATACATGGTAAAGAAAGAGATCGTTGAACCTGAGGTTAAATATCCGTATGTCACAAATCATCTCCCAAACTCAACTTTTTTTGGGTGTGTGGAATCATTTAAACTATAATTCACCGTATTTAGCTACTAGTTCATTTGTCTATTCTTAAACACTGCTACATTAAATTTCATGTATAGTAAAATTGTGCTCATTATCTTTAATAATGGACAAATGGTTATATTGTTCATGGCAAAGAAACAGAAATATATTGACGAAAGGCTAAAAGATGAAAGTTACAGGAAAAACAGAATCTCCCATGTACACAGGTTAAAATAGTCCCTCTGGAGTTTACTGTTTCATTCGTTATGACGCAATGAACCAAGTCAATATGCATGATTCTTGACGGCTCCAACCGTAAGCTTACTAAAACTTGGATTTGACTAATATCAATTCAAACCATCCAAATCATATATAATGAGGAAGCTTGTCTCTTCATAGAGTTTCGTTGCTACCCTCTGTTATCCTGTTTCTTGTTTATTGTTACGTGAAGCCTACATTGGTGGTTAGTAATGTTCCCTTTCTTTCTTATGAGAATATAATATTTCAAGCTCTGGTATCTGCTGCTGTTTATGATCATATGTTTATATCCTGCACGTAGCATTACTTTCTTACGATGTGCTCATTTCCTTTGCTGTGCCGCATTTTAAAACTTACATAAACATGTGACCTATTTTGATGACAACCTATTTGTTATCTAATTCTGGTTGTTGTGGCACACTAGAGATCCAGAAAGGGACCTCGGAGAATGCTAGAAGCTCAGGCCATGATCCAGCAGTAGATGAGATTACAACAGGCGCCAAGGTGAAGTTAACGCATAAGCCCATCATTAAAATCAGGATCCGCTTTCATATCAAATCGCCCTCCCACTAACAGTTTTATCTGTCGACGTTGATATTTGCAGGCTTTGGATATGGGATCTGGATGAGTGGATGAACCAACTGTGAAAGTTAAACAAGAAACTATGAATAAGCCTGCGGACCAGATATAAACGTTATCATGAGTAAATTTATTTAGGGTGACTTGATCACAAGCCAAGTCATTCTAACTCAACTGTCCATCGATTTGTGAAGTCCGTAATTTATTTGAGCAGTAGCATTTCATGTATCTTAGCATTTCTTGTATTTGTAAGAATTCAACTTGTTTAAACTTGGGTTTTTGAACTTTAATCCTTCAAGAAGATTAAAATTTTAAAAAAACCTGGTGTTAGATTAAATATTGATTTTAATCCCTAATGTGTCCTTAATTCAAAATAATTAATGTGCATTTTATTTAATGTCTCCCATTAAATATTTAAATTTATTAATACACAAATTTTAATTTATTTTTTGACCAAAAAAGAGTTTTTTAATTTATTAATTTTATTTAACATTCTTCAAATTTGAAAAACTCAATTAATGTACCTAAATGTTAGTACCGAAATGTATGTACCTAAATATATGCACCGAAATGTTTTAATATGAAATTAATGTACCTAAATGTGTGTACCGAAATGTATGCACCGAAATGTCAGTACCAAAAATGTATTATATTGAATTAATGTACCTAAATGTTTGTATCAAAATGTATGTACCGAAATGTGTGTACCTAAATGTCACAGCCCGTCCCAAAGTTTTACACTCGTGATTGTAAATTGACGGAATTGCCCTTAAACGTGATTAAGATATGTGAATTATATATTGGTGAAATATATGTTCCTAAGTTATTTGAAGATGAAATTTTGTGATTTGGGGTTGGGTAGGACCACACACCTCAAATCCCTCCCTCTTTCCCGTACCCTGTCACTCTCTCCTCCCTCACGAAACTCTCAGTTCTCTCTCCCTCTCCTTCGAACTCACACGGACCACCACAAAACCACCCTAAATCTATACCAACGACGAATCTAAGACCACCATTGGAACCCTGAAGACCACACGAACACAATGGTACCCATTTCAGGTAAGTTCTACTTCGGGAAAACCCTAGTTTTTAAGGTCCCGTGTTTATGTACTGTTCATGATCTTTTAAATGGTTACGATTTAGGCTAAAACAAGATCACAGCGAGCTTAGTGAGGTCCCAAGGAAGCTCGGAATGCTTCGTTGGAAGTTTTTGGACGTAAGAACACGGAGATCGACAAGTTCAAAGTTTGGCCGGAGCTTTCGAGGCATTTTCCGGCGAATCTCCGATGATTTAGGAGTCGAGGTAGGTATCAATCTCTTCGTCTCGTCAAGTAATATAACTTTCCTTTTTGTTTCACTCAATTTCGTTGAGTATTGAAGAAGTTATACTCATTTGAAAAATACCCAGTTTCCGGCGACCTCCGAGGCTTTCGAGGCAGTTTCCGGCCAAACCACGGCGAACTAGGTGTTTTTCAAGGTACCATTCTCTTTGTATCTTCAAGGGCTACAACTTTTATTTTTGAATCACTTGATTTCGTTGAGAAATGACAAAGTTATGGCAATTTGAAAAACGGCCGCCGGAAAAACCAGTCCGGCGACCCAAGGAGGGGGCGCGTAGGTCCGTGCCTTCCTTGGCGCGTGGGGGCGCGTGCTACAGTAAAAATTATTTTAAAAATATGTCGACGTCCGTGACGTCGAGTAGATCACTGTGGTATATTCATATACCCAATTTGAGCACCGTATGAGAAAGTTATTAAGGATTGTTGGTTAGGTGTTCGAATAACGTTTTATAGTTTTCGCATTAGGTGAAAATGTGAATTGATGATCCGACCGTTGGATCGTTACCAAACTTTGATACGTTGTAATACGTAATATTTGAGGATTATTGGAACTTACGGATTGGGAATCCGAGTTACGGATCTTCCGGAATTGGAATTGTAAGTTCATAAAATAAAATGTTAACCGTCACTTAGTTTTGGAAATTGACGGAGATCCGACCGTTGGATGGTAATGAAATTTTAGGATGTTATCCTAGAGATATATTGTGGACCTCTGGAAGTTATGGATTTAAAATCTGAGTGGCAGATCTTCCGGATCGATCTACGTAGTGACGTATTTTATATAAGTTATATATTCTATCGATATGAATTCTAAGGTTGGAATTGATTATTGTTTTAGGCGCCGATCGTCATGACGCCTTGGCGTATTGTGCTAGGGAGTTGTAGGGCGAACTCCAGGTGAGTGGGCAGTTTTGTTTTCCGTATATATATATACTTGACGTTTTCCCAGAAATTGAATTAGAATGAAATTATGTTTTAAATGAAAGGTATATAGAATTATATGAAAACGTGAATTGAAAGGTCATGCATAGAAGTATATGAAATATATATGGAAATGTAAATTGAATTGCCATGCATGAAATGTTATGAATCAAATGATATGAATTGTTATATGATGCATATGAATGAATGGTGCGGCGGACGCACATGTGAGTATCAGGTGAGTATTTAAATACTGTTATGATGATGTTGATATATATTGAGCTTAAATCCTGCACCATGGTTTAGTGCTTATAGTATTCACCGCATCGCACGCTCGCCTTGGATCCAAGTAGATGCTGGTCGCACAGTCCACGTGGAGTGGGTGCGACGGGCCAGTCGTAGAGTGTTAGTGAGATTTCGACTGGTGGGTGACCTTAGATTATGTGCACAGATGATTGATGAGAAAGCACTAGAGCGTAACTTGTGTGCAGAAGGCCGGACAGGTCACAGAGGTGACTCCGGCAGAGTGAGAGTGATAGATTTTGAGCTCTAGGTTCAACCGTACATGGCTATTAGAGGGCCTCCGGTTGATTACTTTCTTGCACCTGATATGATTATTGTTGATGCATCCATACTTAACTGTTGAATTAGACATGGCATGGCATGATTGATAAAGAAAAACGTTGAGATAGTAAAAATGAAGTTTTGAGAATATATATGTATATTTATATTTTACATTTCTGGGAAAGTATACAAGTTTTACGGAGAGGGGTTACAACGTTTTGAGAAATGTTTGGATTTGGAAAAGAATTGTTTTACTGACTCACTCAATTTTGGTTTTGCGCCCCTCCAGGTTCAAGAATCACAAAGGTGTGGTGACTACGAGGAATTCGACGGTGTTCTGACAGATTGGACAAAATTAGGACTCACCTTCGGGTGTATCAACTTATAAATTTTATAATTAAAGCTTCCGTACTGTGCAAATGGTTACGTCACTCTCACGTGACGGCCAGCATGCCCTCCTTCGGGACGGGGTGTGTCACTAAATGTATGCACCGAAATGTATTATAATGAATTTAATATACCTAAATGAAGAAGATAAAGTACATTGAAATATATTGTATAACAAAAATTAGTTTATCTAAATGTTCACAACAAAATATATTACGATGAATGAAATGAAAATGAAAATAAAAATTATAATGAAATAAAATTAATACATTAAAAATTAGAAAGAAAAAGATAAATAATTAAAAATCAAAATATAATTAATAAATGAGGCTATTAATGTATCAAGGGACTAAAATTAGATTTTGATCTTACTCATGGTTTTAATCAAAAAGTCATCTTTGCCAAGGATTAAAATGAAGTTTTCTATTTAAACTTTTATGGTAAGTATCCAAATTTGGCCTCTTGTACAATTTCTCTCTCTCTGTTTTGAACTAATAAAAGTTGAATAGGAAGGCATGGAACTGTAAGTATACTTTTGCATCCGAACCTGTGCTTATTTCAGCAATTGTAAGTTCAATTCGTAATCCTCTGTCCCATAGGGGTTCCAAAATCCAATTTTCCCGTTTCATTTGGAAATTTAGGATGTCTTGTGATGTTCATAGAGGAAGTATTTGTTACTAGACTCAAAACACATGTTATCCGGAATGATTGGGAGTCGGTGATCGACGCTTCTGAAAATTTTTGGATGTGAGAAATCAGGATTATCTGCTAAACTCATTTCTTTACTCAAATGAATTTTCATTCTTCATTAACAAAGGAAGTAATGTAACAAACGATAACATGTACGGTATTGCAGTAGGTCTAGTAACTCTATGTAAATGTTCCTCTATCCATCCGTTGTATTTAGATTTGGTAGTTGTTCAGGCAGAACCAACTCCGAGCCCTTTTCAGCAATCGAGCATCAACTGGAAGATTTGCTGAGTGTGGCACGTGGCAGTCTAAGGCAGCAATCATGTGGATGTTGAAATTTTATGTGCCCGGGCTAGGTTGAGAGCCCTGAGACTGTATTATCAAAAACTGAAAGATAAATCTGATGTCAGGTATTCTGTTTTATCAACAAATCAGTGTGTCCGGTAGTGATCACTAGCAAAGAGATTCTCTGGTTGCTAAAGCTCTGCACAAGCAAAGGAAAGAAAGGTCAGAAATTATAAAATCCCCCGTGTGTGAATTGCAATGCAAAACATTGAATGAAGTTTGTTACCAAAATTTGCATTGAACTGAATAATCATGCTAGTTAATATTGATAGGCCGAAGAAAAGAAAATGGTTTGTACCTGCAAGTGAGAGTGATACATTCTGTCTAAAAGGCCAACTAGGTGACCTGTGTGATCTTGAACATGCTGTGTAACAACTGAAATTTGATCCATTCTGAACTTAGTCATAATATTCTGGGCTGAAAGTAGAGTCATAGTGGGTGCAGCCGTCCATGGTACTCGGCATACTTCCCCGTTCCAGGAACACAGTTGAGATACTATAAGCTCATGTAGCATGTACCACTAGTTATTCAATAAGAGGGGGAAATCAGAAGCAGTTCAGTGAATGCAATAACTCAGCAACACAAAAAGACTAGCTATTACCTTGGGTCTTTTTCTCCTTGATGTGGCATATTTATTGCTGAACTCTTGAATGTCTTCAAGCGTCGGTAAACCTATTAGAATATGATCGTCATCGACAATCATGGTACAGGGCTGCTTTTCTACAAGCATGAGACTCACAGCTTCTGTAAGCAACATGCCCATTAAAACAGTCACTTATTTCATCCTCATGGCTTCGGATACAAATGTTCTCTTTTCTAACTGTTCAGTAGAAGTATCAGAACCATCTATACAGAGTGAACTTTCAATTTCACACAGTTCACTTGCATTAGATGTCCTTTCAGCTGAAGCACTACTTGAAGATATCCCATTTGCAGTAGGGGAAGGCACTTCGGGTTGTTGAATGCTACTAGTGTTTCCCTGTTTGAGTTTCTTAGTCTTCCCGATAACTTTTCTCCTCGTCTGTCCAGATGTAATCCACGAAGATAACTGTTTGGGATAAAACTTGAACTTTGGGCTAAGAAGAGGTTAGCCCAAACGAAAGCCCAAAAGGAGGTTCAGGAGAAGGAAAAGTCCAAGGCTCAGCTGAAGCCCAGAAGAAAGAAGGGGCTTGTTTCCTGACCAAGTGAAGATCATTCAAACCACCTGCTCACCTACCTAGAGGTCAAGTGGTGTAGACCAGCCAGCTAATCAGCCCAAAAGTACTTTACAATGGCAGTACAAGTAAAAAGTTGATGAGTCACTACCCTTCAGATGCATTCGGGCAAAATCAGCATTGCAGGCAGCCAAGCCAAATCGTCTATAAAATGAGGAAGAAAAATCAGAGACAAGGACACTCAATCAAACAAACAAATACAAGCACAAACTTTGCTCAAATCAGATTTGCCTTCACGAAGCTGTAGTCAGCCCCCCAGTCTTCATCCCTTTCAAGATCAACCTTCACCAGAAATCCTTTATAAAAGCTCTGCTACTCTGTTTAAATCTTGTTGTAGTATCGATTCCCTCATATAAACTCATCTTCCAATCTCCCCTTCTAGCATTCGAACACTTTGTGAATCACAAAGAGAGGAAGTTGCAAGACGATCAGCCTTGCCCGACCTCTTTTGTTTTTGTCTTTCATTCATATATCTAGTAATATGATGTATGTTTCCATCTGCATCCAAGTTATTGCTAGCCAGTTTATGATTAAAAGACTTCTAAGTTCTAACCATTCGGGCCGACAAGATTGATCAATTAAAAGTCATTGGTCTCAAGGCATAAAAAGAACCTTATGTGGACTTAACCCATCCATGATAACCCTTGATAACAAGAAGTCCGAGTTACTTGGGGCGCAAGTAATTAGCTTATTCTCTAGTTTTTCTTCTGTTATATCATAATTCCCACAGAACGCTTGAGTATAGAATTAACTCTAATAGGAAGCCTCAAGGCCTATACCTAAGGCCTCACAAAGGCACCTATTTGAATTCATTCTGTTCTGCGGGCTCGGGCAATTAAAGTATAACGGGTGTGATACTTCTGCAACAATGAAACAACCAAGATGTGTTCAAGTATTCGGTTAGTTTTGACGAGAAACCTCAAGGCCTACACCTAAGGCCCCACAAAGGCACATTTCATAACTAATTGGGTCTCTTGGGCATATATATATATATATATATATATATATATATATATATATATACACAATAAAACTTAACATCAGTTTTACATATGTCATGCTAAAGATGGCAGTGGCACGCCTGGGTACTTAAAGTTAATTTTGATTGTGAGCCTTAAGGCCTACACCTAAGACCCCACAAAGGCACCTTTCAGAATTAACTTTGTCCTTCTCTTACAGCGCCAATAAGCACAAGCCCGACAGACAACATCAACCGGCGCCAATCTCCTCGAGAAGCTGTGTGCTTGTTGGCCAGGAAACGTCATCACTGGACATTCCTCTAGACGAACATAGTTTTGGCACGCCCGGTGGGATCACTTGATCAAATCCTAATTGCTAAAGAAATATGTCAAAGCTACCTGAAGATTTGCAAACTACCTTGTTGCAGATGTTGCAAAGATTGGAAAACGCCTCCGCAGGCTTCAAAAGGAAAACATATCTAGTTATGAAACCAAATATTCCCATATCTTTATCTCTAGTTAAGAGGGAAGATGATGGGGAAGAAGAAAGAGAAAAACTGGAGGCCAACCAGCCAGATGAAGAGACGATCTTGGCAAACAATCTACCTAGCCCATATCCGGTGCAAGTCGAAAAAATGCTAAACAAGCATGCAGACCCCTTTTCAGAAGCCCCAGTTAATATGATTAATTTAGCATGGGCTGAGAAGGGGAAAGGGAAGGTTGCAAATGAGACAGAAGAAGGAAGACCAGCTGACAAATCCACAAAAGGGGTGATCAAATTGCCCGAACATCCAAAAGCAGCCATAATCAAAGGAATGGTTCTGTGCAGTAGATGCCAATGCGAGTGTGAGCTCGAAGTACTACCAGCAGGAGTCATCATTGATCATGAACTAATCAGGAGGAAAGAGGAAGGAGAAAGAAAAGAGGCCTGTGAAAAAGCTAGACGGACAGCAGGGAGAGAGACTTCCTGAAGTGTTTTTCAGCGGTTAGGAGGGGATTCCCAACCTAGAGCTTTGTTAGAAGTGTTTCGAAATCACGAAGCTTCTGAGGAGGCAGAAGACAAGGAGGCTAAAGGTATAAAAAAGAGGGAGATAAGACATCCTCAATATGGCTATGCAGGGAGAGAAGATAAAAGAAATGATAGGATAACAAATCCTGTCAAAAAGGATAACCCTGCCTGTCTTGGGCGAAAATGGTACGTGGTCGGGAAAAATGGACAACCCACCAAACAAATAGGAGCCTCTATAATCAGAAGGGTCCAGAGGCAGCATAAAGCTTACATGAATTCTTTAAAGACTCCCGCGACATCTGAAGCCTCCAAGAATCAGAAGTTTGAAAAAACACCATCTGGGGGAAATAGTCAGTCTAACTGGAGGAGTAAAAAGGAGGTGCAGAGGGCTAATAGCAAAACAGAGAGTGAGGGAAACCATGTACCACAAAGCCTACACCCTGGGAAGTACAGGATATTAAGGATAGCTCAAGAAGATATGCTAATGATGCCAACTCCTGGATGGAGGACAAAGCCTATTTACTTTGGAACTGTTTCGCCTGAGAGGAAGCTCCCTTCTATATCATTGGATCATTTTGGTGAAGTTCCTAAGCAGATACCAGATTCGGGCATAAATCAACATGAGGGAGCACTAGAACCTTTACTCCCAGAAGATGCAATGGATTGGTTAGATGAGTTTATGGAATAGATCGGAAGCAAGAAAGAGGACTTTCCAGAGCCTAGTACCTTTCATATCAACATGACGTATGTGTTATCCGCCATGTTTGGTGCTGAACCTGATCAGCCCGCCACTATGGAAGGTGACTATTTGATAGCAGAACCAATGATGGCCCATGTCAGAGTTGAAGTAGCCGGAGAAGAAGAATTGGGAAAAGTTGAGTCATCCAAGACATTCCAGAATGGTCCGTTAAGAATCTATATTGATAAAATGGTGTTCAGCTGCCCAAACATGTTGCTAGCCAACCATCTTAAGCCAATATATGTTGCAGCTCATTTGGAGGGGGTGCCCTTCAAAAGAGTTTTGATTGATGGAGGAGCAGTTGTTAACGTATTGCCCGCCAAGCAAATGAAGAAGATAGGAAGAGGTGTAAAAATTATTATTGGGCTTTGTTAAATGTTCCTTGAGGTGCTACATGATTGAATTGTGGTATTATGTTGAGACATAGTGGTCTATGTGTTGATTGTTCGATTGAAGTAGAATAATGAACTACGAATGGCTTGATCCCTATTGAGGGTACGTAGGCAGTCTAACGAGAAGGTTAGATGCAGCCATAAAATATACAAAAATTTCTATGAGATTTGGATCTTGAATTATGCTATGTACATATCTCGGAGGCAGGGTAGGTTGAGATACGAGTATTTGGTGACGTCATGTGTTGATCCTGGACGTATGTCGGGATCAGGAAGTGACAACTCGAGGCTTGAACCAGAGGAGGAGAGGAGTAGTTGTTTTCATGGAAGGAAAAGAGGAGTATGCAGAGGCAAACGTGGAGGAGTAGTTGGGGGTCACCAATGAGAAATGTACTGTTCCAACTAACACATAACCATTTGTTAATTGAACCACTGATACGACAGGCCTTGTTTCTGAATTTCAATTTGTTGATTATTGCAGGACGATAGGTAGAGAGTGGCACTTTTCTTCATCAGTTGCATTCCAAGCATTACTTTGGGAGAGGTATAGAGTCTGTAAACTTAGCTTTTTATATTTCAATATACAAATACTTCCCAATGGAACCGCAAAATTGGTAACAAACACCTTGACTGCTGCATGGCATACGAAACCAACTATGCTCATACATATTCATGGGTTTCTTATGAAACATTAAACTATGGATTGCTCCTTTGCTACTTGAACACATATTCGTCATTAAACTATGGATTGCTCTCCTTTGCTACTTGAACACATATTCGTTTTATAAAGATCATGTCTGTGAAATGTCAATTTAAATGTATGTGATAGTGACTGTCTTAAACTGATATGCTCATATACATCGGTAATTCGTATTATGTGTTATAGTGGACAGCTTGAATCCATCTTTTCTTTGTTTGACTTGCTAATTTTTCTTTATTTTTCAATTGCATATAGTGCAATTCACTCTGTTTTAAATTAGTGGTATATTGCGGGAATTTTGAGAGGATATATATAAAGCACTCTCTTTGTATTAGTGTGGGTGTATGGTATGTATGGCATCGGATTAAACCTTGAATATTACGAAAAGTTGCTCTACTTCAATCCCCATCGTGTTTTATGTTGAGCTTCTGCAGATACTTTGTTGATTAAAGCGCTCTTTATGCATTGCTGTCACAAGTTTCAACGAAATAATTTATGACAAGTTCTCCTTCCGTTTCAGGCTTGTTACAGACCTGATTTCGTATGCTCGGAGTAATGAACTGAGGATCTTTATTAATCTCGGCATGCTTATATATCTTGGTACTATGCATGTAAATATATAGATGTAATATGATTATAAGAATATAAACTTTGTAATTTTACTTGATTCTTGATTAGAAGAATATAAACTTTGTTTTTATGGTGTTCTAGACAAACACAGCAGTACTGCGCCTACGCTTGAGAAACCTTTTTAATGTGATTGATTTCAGACGTTAGACTTTGCCCATATTGAAATTATCTTTTGAACAGTGAGCAACCAATCTTTTGATAACAAAGAACTTAGCTATAAATCTAACTTCTATAACCTCTGTTTTCCATTGTATATTTTCACAATATTTTAAACACCCGCAACATCACGTGGGTCTTTTTGCTAGTAATAGCTTAGATGTGTAAAGAACACGTGAAGATCCACATTTGCCATAGTTATCTTGGCTTCCCTTGGAAACTCTTTTCCATGAAAAATCCATTCCATCACACATACCACAGGATTCATGCTCAACTTCAATATCTATGTATTAACAACTTACATTTTACGTGCACGTGAACAACTGTTCTTAGCATTTGCAAATAAGATGTAACTATGCAGCACATAAAATTGGCATGTGCTTGATAAAATTCAAGAAAATCACCGGAGTTGCACGCTTCAATGTAGAGTAGCCAATGACATACACCAAATCAACATATACAGTTACAAAATAATGGAAACTATACAAAGTTATAGCTCCAATTAAGAATGCATTACATTATGTGTCGATGTTTGCTTATTACATCAATTATTAGGGCCAGTTCTGTGGTTTTGGCCAAGAGATCCCTAATGTTTTATTTAATAGATCTTTCCATGCACATCAAGTAATACAACAAGTTTCAGGGACTAATTAAATAGCAAAAATGAGGCAATCAAAGGAAACAACTTACTTCTGATAATAAGAGCCTAAAGTCTAAACAGAATGCTTACAGGAAAAGAAAAACATTACCAGGCCGTATGCTTGCGATGATGCTACTTCCAAGACGGAAAGATGGAAGTATAGGATTGGACTGAGCAACTGCAGAACTGATGTTTTTGCCGTATGATATTCCTGTTGCTGCACAAATAAAAAGTGATGGAGCATAGTAGCCTCCAACTAATCCAGAGGCTCGACACAATGAGGTTGCACCTATCTTGACCACTACCAACTGAAGCAACAGATCAGCTGAGAGGCCTTTGTCAAGTGGTCGAGATTCCAGCAAAATGTCAACACTCTAGAAACCCCGATAAAGAATTTCAGTATATGCCAATGCCATCAGCCCGATAGCCAAGCCACCCACGATAGGGAACAAAAATTTTGGTAGGCCAACGGTCTTGTGAAGATTGTCAACAAATACCAACATGTACGATGTGCACTTTGATAAGGTTAATGAACCAAGCCACATACGACACCCAGCAATAGATATAGCGGAAGCTCTGAACATGATTCGAATACGTCTCATTATTAAAACCGCAGCTTTAAACAATAACTTGAACATTAACCTCTTGATATACTAGAGGTATGCCTGAAAATTCATCCCAGTAGAGTGAATAATTTTGAAGAATCGACAGATAACTGATAGTGTACCAGTTGGTGAACGGAAGTCATACTGTGGGACCTTAAAGGCTGGTTCAGAACCAAGACCAACTTTTGAAACTACAGAAGCTATCACAGCACTACGTATGACCATAGAAGTGGTATTCGCAAGCGAAATGGATGAGGAATCTGGTGGTGATGGCCATAGGACTAACTCTACGGCAAAGAAACAACCAGAAACAGCAGCATTAAACCCTGTCAAAACAGAACAGCAACAATTACAATGCGGGCAAACATGTCTTGATATGGGCAGCACAGACATACACAAAACTGAATACCAACCAGAAGCAAATCCAGCAGCTGATCCGGCAGCCACAAGAGAGAGCCTGCTTTCTGAACTTTTATCAAACACAGCACCAATGTCCTTGGCTACAGAAGTTCCAATCTCAACGCTAGGACCCTCAGGAGCTAACTAGTTCCCAGTCCCAAGTGTGACACAAGTAGCAATTGCCTTGAAAAAAGGACGTGATGCAGCCTTGAGACCATAAAAAACCGAAACAGGCATTCCCATTTTCACTAATAAAGTCTCTCCTTTTTCTCCTCCTTGCTCATTGCCATTGTTATCTTGTGAACCATTCTCAGAGAGCATCTCGAAGCAAGTTTAATATGGCAACGATTAAACCCCCCCAGAAGCTGGAACCAGAATCACCTGCTTCCACGTATCTCCCATAAACTCCTCCCTCAGCCACGAAACTCCCCTTTGCGGCATCCCACCCCAGAACACATCATGTATCTCATGAACCTTCCCATTCATATCAAAATCTCAGAAAAAGCTCAAAACTTTATGTATAAGCAAGCAAGAAAAAAACAAAGCAAAAATAGGCAATGAGTGATGGAAGTTGAGGTTCCACCCCAAATTGAAAATGGGGGAGTAGCCCGACTCCTTGTAAGTCTATGCAAGGTTCATTGACTTTCCGACCTGGGACAGTTTTTCATATCCTCACGTGCCTTGTCACATGTTGCAGCACTCAAGCCGAACAGATGGACAAGACACATTCCTATGTGAGACAAATCTTCAACATCCTCACAATGAATAACAAAAGCATGTAAAGATCACTAGCAGACTACAATGTTAATGTATCTCATGAACATTTACAATTTGTGTAAAATTTCAGATAAAAGATCAAAACTTTGCAAACAAGCAAGCAAGGAAAGCAAATATGGACTATTGAGTAATGGGTAAAAATCAAACATACAGAGTAGTTGAAGAGGACGACGCCGATTCCGGTGAGCAGACCCACCAAGCTCGACAACAGCACTATCGTCCATTTCCCTCGGCCACGGCCTCGTGCTCTGTTTTCATCTTCCCCTTCTTCTTGTTCTTCTGCTTTGCCATCGTCATCGTCATCTTCATCGTTTTGTTGCTGGGTTTGTTGGTTTTGAGAGAGGGAGAAAGGAGGTCTGAGAGTCAGATCTCTGCCATCTTCATCTTCCCCTTCTTCTTGTACCCAGCACTGGCATTTTTGGTGTTGATTGTTGATAGTATGTTTACCACCTATTTTGTATTGGATAAAAACACTAAAAAAATACTTGCAAAAGAATAAGGTAGCTGTAGTATAAACGGCTCAAGTAAGGTCGTTTTCCGCATGGATTCAATAAATAATTTGTATTTAAACTAATTCTTAATTAACTATTTGAAAACAAAGTTTGATAAAAGGTGATTTTATGACTTAAAATAATAAAAGCGAATTTTAAATTAACACAATTAAATAAATTGACAAAGAAAAGAAAACAAAAGAAAACGTTTTGAAAACCAAATTGTAAAAGTCTAGGGTTCCGTCGTCTCCTTAATAATCCTACGTAGATTTATCAATTACTTATGAATTATCCATGCAACTTTGAAGGTTAGGTTTTCCTTATGCATATTCTATTGTGACATTCAAGCTAGAACGTATATCAAACATGTAATCTGTATGTGGCATTCAGATCAAATATAAGCATGCATGACTCATTACGTTTTGTGAAAACCTTTTGAAAAACCATGCAACCCCTAAGATGTGGCATTCGCTCTAGGTGAAATTACAACTATCAATCACAAGAAGCAATACTCAATTCCCTGGTGGCATTCTGACCGAATTGCATCCGATTACTTATCTAACATTCTAAGACCATATCCAATGGTTGGGCTAAAATCCAAATATTTTAGCTTGGAAAATTTAGCTTTTAGCTCAGAAACAACTTTTCTGCTCTAACCGTTCTGGCCTAAAATTTTAGCCCGGGATTATTAAAGAATGAACTTAGGCTTTTTTTTTTCTTAAATAAAATTTAAAATAAATAAATAAATATGTAGACTATCGTAAATTAATTTTGTGAACATTTTAATTTAAAAAAAATTAAATTATGATAAATATTGAAAAATCACTAAATTTTGGGTGAATTTTGAGTTAAATAATTTTTTTAATTATTTTAGTCGTTGGATTTAAATTTGGGCCGTTAGATTTGATTATATTCGATCTCAATCGTTGGATTCAATGTATTTTAAAATAACATATTCTAAAAAAATTAAATTTGATTAAAGCCCAGCCATAGGATCAAAATTATAACCGTTGGGATTTTGTGGGTGGCCGACACATGCCTGACAGCGGGGCCCACCCCTGTTGGGAAACCTTTGCAAGCGCACCGCGTAGAGCACGTTGGAGCGTGGGCGGGCCGAGACTGGCCTAACAACCCGCAAGTCCACTCGCATGGGGGGGGGGAATTTGGCCCAACTTTGGCATTTGGCATTTAGCCCAAAGTTTTAGCATGGGTTGGAGAGTGTTTGGGGGGGGGGGGAATTTGGGAGAAAATTTAGCATGTAGCCCACCATTGGAGATGGTCTAATGGTAGCTAAGTATTAAGATATAGAGACAGTTTAAAGCACAATGATTAATAATTCAAAATATGCTTGAATAATATCATAAGCAATTAAATAAAAACTACATATTCATGCTAAGGCTTAAGACATCGCCCTGACAAACAAAAATTAGCTACGAACAACCATAAAACAAAAAGAATTTTATTGAAATAGAAAAATGATAGAAAACACCTAGAAAATAAACTTCAAAAACCTTCTAGAATAGTGCGTTCTCCTCTCTTCTCCTCCTCCTCCTCAAAAAACCCTAATGGCTAAAAGCCTTATTTATACTACTATAAAATAAAACCCTACCTAGAAAAGGACTTGGAATAAAACTAGGAAACATAATAAAATAATAAAACAGAAAATAAAAGGTTTCCTATTTAAACTAAAATTCGGACTTCTCATAAAATTATATTTTTGACTGACCAAATCGACTCCGATTCGGTATCAAAATGTCTCTTTTGAAAGATGAAGATGTCCCCTACAAATCCTCAGAAGGAATCTTCCTCAAAATATGTCATATTGACCTCCAAAATACCCAAAACGTCCAGAAACGTCAATCTGGGAAAGCTACGTGCTGGGCCTTAATTTCATCGCCACGGTCAAACGGCTTGGTAGAAAAATCTAGAATTTTGACACAATCATCTTGAAAGGCACACAAATATCCTCCAATTGGAAATATATAATAAAGTATCAAAATTTTACCAAAATAACCAATAAACTAATATTATGAATAGCGCAAAATATATGATATAATATGGACCCATCAAATACCCCCAAACTTAGCTTTTTGCTTGTCCTCAAGCAAAACAAAACTCAAAAACAAAGATAAAAACTAGCAAACTTAAAAACTATATTAAAACTCTACTAAGATAAAATTTTCATCTTCAAATTGCAATCTATAGAAAATGTTAAAAATTAAAACATCTTTCCAAAAGTTCCAACGAATCCCACCACATAGTCTATAAGCCATTTAGAATCAATTAGAAAAGAATTTATGAACTTCCTTTGGTGTAAAGTGAACCAATATAGTTAAGGAGACTCGACTAAAACCCTTATCTTTTGTCTTCTTTATTTCACAAATACTAACTTGAAACATAACTTTTTTTTTCCCTTTTTTTTCTTTTTTTTTTCTCTTTTCATACTCCTTTTTTTTATTTAGTAATAGTAGTGGTCGTGCAATGCCAGTTTCCTTAAGCTTTCTATTCAACCCCTGTAACGAGCTTTAGGTCAATGACTCCCAAACCACAAAGGCTTTAGGGCACTATGTGTAGAACACCCCTAAGGACTTACTAACTCGAGCTGAAAATGCTATGAAACCAACTAACCACCTTGCCTCATACCAAGACTCTACCGTTTGACACGAGAATCATTGTTGATCAGGCAGGACTGGCTCTGTTACTAAGCAAAGTCTCAGGTGGAACAATTATTACTTTATTTGTAACACATACTAAACTTTACTAAGAACAAAAATTAAAATACATAAGTGTTTCAATCTCACTCCCCACAAACCATACGATAAATAGAAAAGACTCTAATATGAGATTAATCTTCATCATGTCCATTTGTTCTAACGTTTAAAATAATCTATGGATATTAACTTCAAAAAAATGAAAATTTTTTTATTGACTCAAAAATTAAGTCTAAACATTCTTATTTCCCACCTCCAAACTTAAATCACACGTTGTCCTAAAGGTGTGCGAAATAAAAGAAAAATAAAAGACAACAAAACACGACAACTAAACCTGAACTAAACATAAATAACTAAAAGACAAAAGAAAAACAGCAAAAACAACAGACGGAAAGGTAACAAAATAAAAAAAATAGTACAGAAAGGAAAAGAGTGCACCTGGTGTGAATAGGGGCCTGAGGCATGAAACTCAAGTAATGACAGGAAGGGATCCAAGGTCTTGAGGAGCCACATATTGGGCCGTGGAAAACCAAGAAAAGACATGAAGAATGGCCCACAAAAATAGAAACAAGGCAGCCCATTTTGCTGCTCACACGCACGACACACACGAGCACCAGAAATTTTGGTAGTTCTTTTACACACTAATTTTCTCAATAGTTTCCGCCATTACTCGAACTCAAAGACAAATACCCAGCTGTGCCTTCCTCCATAGCTGTATTCCTGTCGATTTCCATCATAAAATCATCGAGCTAAAACACCACGGCTTCTCTGAAAATCCTTTAAATCACAGCTCCAACCCTCAAGTGAAACGAAACCCCCAGACGGAGTCTCGATCCATCCATCCTCTCTCGAAGCTCCGACAAATCGCCCTCGATCTCCAGCCCTTAAACATCATTGTTGTCACGGAGATGTCTGCAAATCCATGGTCCAGAGCGTTGATTCAAGATTCCTCACGAAGGTAACTATCCTCCCATCTTCTCTTTGTACTGTTCTGTGAATTGTTTGGAAGATAGTGCTTACATTCATGCATCTAATGGCGAAGCCACGTGGGAGCGAGGAGTGGCGGCCGCCACTCCCCTCGCCGGGAAACACCACTGGACCCCAGGTCTTCGCCACTCCCCTCGCGCGCCTCGCAGGAAAATAATGGTTCACGGCGCCCTCTGTTTTTCTAGGTTTTCTGGGCAATCTGCGGTGCAGATTGCGTTCTAATTTTTTTTTTAAAACCAGTCCAAAACGACGCCGTTTTGGACCTGGTAAAAAAAAAAATTTAAAAAGCTAAATCAAAACGGCGCCGTTTTGATAGTTGAATAAAAAAAATTATAATGGGGTGGGGGACCGCTTCCGCGTGTCGCCCCAATGAAACCCTAGCTTCTGTCTGTCCCCCCCCCCCCACACACGACCCCATCCGCACCGCACCCTTTACTCTTTTCTATCATTTTCTTCAGTCTTCTTCACCAATAATCAACACACACACAGACACACAGAGAGCGGGGCCATCCATCTCAGCCAAGCTGCTCCCCAAACTCCAGCAACCAAGCCAAAGCCACAAAGTCCTCTTTAATTTCTGTTCCACAAGCCAGTGAGCCACTCTCCTCTCCTCTGAGCTTGAGCCGGCTCCAATCACTATTTAAAGGTAAATTTTTTAATTCTTAAATGTATAATCCCTACCTTAATTATTTAATAAAAATTTCATTTAATTAGTATAGAATTATATGGTAATGCATTAATATGGTTATTGGTTATTGATTATTGATGTGAATCATATTGTTATTTAATACAAGATTGGGGATTGGTATTTAATACCAAGTTACTTCTTTGTATGGCATGTTTGAGTCCGGTGAATAATTTTGCATCTTTTGACAAAGCAAAAATTGTTCGTTTAACCCAACTTTATTCTCAAGATTTTGATCATATGGACCTCATGAATCTTCCAATTCAACTTGACAATTACATTCATGATATGAAGATGCATAGTGAGTTTTCATCATTGAGAGGAATTAGTGATCTTGTACAAGAGTTAGTGAAGACCGGGAGGTGTGAAAGTTATATGTTAGTGTATAAACTTCTTACATTGGCTTTGGTGTTACCGGTTGCAACCGCTTCGGTGGAGAGAGCTTTTTCTGCTATGAAGATTGTGAAAACACCATTGCGTAACAAAATGGGAGATCAATGGTTGAGTGATAGCATGCTTGTTTACATTGAGAAAGATGTATTTGCTTTTATTGATAATGAGCCTATTATGCGACATTTTCATGACATGAAACCTCTCCGGCAACAATTGTAATTTATTTGTATTAATTAATTATGGAAGACATTACTATATAAAAAGATTTAGTTGTTGCCATTTTTCTTTAACCTTGCATTCTTTTAAGTTCGCCCCTCCCCCCGAGAAATCATGGCTTCACCACTGCATGCATCCACGGATCTAAAATTTCATCAATGCTCATGTATATTGTTGTATATGTGTGCATGTCTCCTGATGATGAATGCCGAGGAAAATTCGTGCAAAAAATCTGGATCTGAACTTAGCTTTGAGTACTTGGTCCACCCCCAAACTTGTATTGTAGTTTTATTTATTTTTTTTCATATTGAAATGTGAGAGCGAATGAGTGGAATGTGTCCAAGTAGTACAGAGTCTTCTTTGCAAACCCACTGTAACGTTTCTGAAAACTCAAACTCCAGTTGGCTTTCCTTTTAAATTTCTGCATATTAGTGTTGATGTTGAATGCAAAGCCATGACGAATGGATAGTTGAATGCATACTGATGTGAATGGATGAATGCTATGCATCCACAATTAATTGAGATTAGACCGATTCCGAATGCAGCCTGCAATCACAAATCAAAAACCGAATTAGATAAGTAAGGAAAAATAACAAGTTTTTTTTTTTTGGTAATTAGGAATAAAAACAGGAAAATAAAATAAACGAAATATAAAAAAAAAAGTTAGAAAAAAAAATTGGGTTGCCTCCTAATTAGAGCTTTAGTTAACGTCTATAGCTAGACGGATTGGAATGAGGATTGTACGATCACGTCATAAGAGTCAACCACTCTTTTCTAGCATCGTAGGGCAACGGTAGGTCTGGTGTGACTTGATGGTTATCAATTATGCATCTGAATTAATTGTTTGAAGCCTTGATGTCCACCCTTCTGTGTGAATGACTTTTTGTAATAAAATAGGATCCTCTCCAGCAAGGTTTACATCTTTGTCGAGTTGCCTTGAATCTTGTATTTAATACCCATAATTTGTGCATTGGCCGAATTTGTCTATGAGGAATTTGGCTGCCACAAAACGTCTTCTTCTTCTCGTATGCCTTTGCCTGCTTGATGGACCTGCACTCTATTTCTGCAATTATGATTGGCTTTCCGTGTGTGCTGGCAATTTCAAAGCTTTCCTGCAGCTTTGTGGGTTGCATTGCAGCCTCTTGAAAGAGAATGTGTGGTATATAGGTCTGGGTAGGACTGGGTTCTAGGGTTATGACAAGATCAACAGGTTCTGTTTCCTCCGTTGTGCATGAGTCAAACCTTGATGGCTTTTCAATCTCAATATCTTCCAGTATGTAATTAGAGCTCTCCACACATTCTAATGTACTGGTAGTCGAACTGTCTTCTGAACTTTGGGGCACATTAGGCTGCTCAAAAGGTTGTAAAGTATCTGCCCATCTAAAAGTATGATGCTTTTTCAAATCTGGAGCGTAGAAATCAAAAGTGGGATCATTCCAACGCCAAAGTGAGTCGTTCCTCATATTAATATGCTCCTCCACATAGTCTGGAAAATATTTCCTATCAGGGCATTGCAAAATTTCATGGGTTTTTGAACAACAAAGGGCACAAAGTATAGGCTTAAATCCATAGAAACCCTGTTTTGCAAAAGAAACCCATAAAGGTGGTCCTGGTGGTGGTATTTCCATGTCCACCATTGCCGCTGAAGAATCCCATAAAGGTTGTGGTCCGGCTGGTGATGGCAGTTCCCACACTATTGTTGCACTCTTCTCAGAATTAAACCTACAAAATAAAATTAGCAATTAAATAAATAAAATATTTATGTACAATAATAAGTAACTAAGAATATGATAAACACAAATTATTTGAAACAATCTCTGGCAACGGTGCCAATTTCTTGATAGGATTTTTACCACCTACAAAAGTAGGGATAAAAACACTAAAAAAATACTTGCAAGAGAACAAGGTAGTTGTAGTATAAACGGTTCAAGCAAGGTCGTTTTCCACATGGATTCAATGAATAATTTGTATTTAAACTAATTCTTAATTAACTATTTGAAAACAAAGTTTGATAAAAGGTGATTTTATGACTTAAAATAATAAAAACGAATTTTAAATTAACACAATTAAATAAATTGACAAAGAAAAGAAAACAAAAGAAAACGTTTTGAAAACCAAATTGTAAAAGCCTAAAGATCCGTCGTCCCCTTAAGAATCCTATGTAGATTTATCAATTACTTATGAATTACCTATGCAACTTTGAAGGTTAGGTTTTCCTTATGCATATTCTACTTGTGGCATTCAAGTTAGAACGTATATCAAACATGCAATCCGTTTGTGGCATTCAAATCAAATATAAACATGCATGACTCATTACGCTTTGTGAAAAGCCTTTAAAAAACCATGCAGCCCATAAGACGTGGCATTCGCCCTAGGTGAAATTACAACTATCAATCACAAGAGGCAATACTCAATTCCCCATTGGCATTCTGACCGAATTGCATCCGATTACTTATCTAACATCCTAGTGGTAGCTAAGCATTAAGATATAGAGACAGTTTATAGTACAGTGATTAATAATTCAAAATATGCATGAATAATATCATAAGAAATTAAATAAAAACTACATATTCATGCTAAGGCTCAAGATATCGCCCTAGCAAACAAAAATTAGCTACGAACAACCATAAAACAAAAGGAATTTTATTGAAATAGAGAAAGGATAGAAAACACCTAGAAAATAAACTTCAAAAACCACCCTCTTGAATAGTGCATTCTCCTCTCTTCTCCTCCTCCTCAAAAAATCCTAATGGCTAAAAGCCTTATTTATACTACTAGAAAATAAAACCCTACATAGAAAATGACTTGGAATAAAACTAGGAAACATAATAAAATAATAAAACAGAAAATAAAAGGTTTCGTATTTAAACTAAAATTCGGACTTCTTAGAAAATTATACTTTTGACTGACCAAATCGACTCCGATTCAGTCTCAAAAGGTCTCTTTTGAAAGATGAAGATGTCCCCTGCAAATCCACAGAATGAATCTTCCTCGAAATATGCCATCTTGACCTCCAAAATACCCAAAACGTCCAGAAACGTCAATATGGGAAAGCTGCATGCTGGGCCTTAATTTCATCGTCACGATCAAACGGCTTGGTAGAAAAATCTAGAATTTTGACACAATCATCTTAAATGGCACACGAACATCTTCCAATTGAAATCACTCCAAAATTCATCTGTTTGATCACCTTTTGCTCCAGATGAATTCGAATATCCTACATTGGAAATATATAACAAAGTATCAAAATTCTACCAAAATAACCAATAAACTAATACAAAGAATAGGGTAAAATATATTGTATAATATGGACTCATCAATTGTTCTAGTTTGGGTGTATGATGTTGTAGCTCCAATTAAGTATGCATTACATTATGTGTCAATATTTACTAATTACATCAATTATTTGGCCGTTTCTTTGATTTTGATCTAAAACATAGTACTACCTCAAAGATTCCCAATGTTTTATTTAATAGACCTTTTCATGCACATCATGTAATGCAAGAAGTTTCAGGGACTAGCGAAAATGAGGCGATCACAAAAGGGATCAATCAAAATGCCTTAATTGTACCAACTAATGAAGTTATTTAAAAGGTTTGTAATCATATTTTAGAACACTAATCATTGATCGTCTCCTAAAAGAAGAAGAAAACGTGAAACCGACGAAACGTGAACACAACATCGTCGTGGACAAAAGCTGCTTGTTGGCCATGATAAAAGTATTTAATTTATATGGGTGTGTATGGATTATCAATTAGGTTCCTTCTCTAGACGGATTTACATAACGATGTCTAAATGTACATCTGCAATTTACAGTCTCAAAATATAACATGTCAAATATCCGACAAACAAATGATTCTGATTTATAAATTGTAGCTTCCTTCTCAATCTCGCATTAAGTTGACAAATCGAAAACATAAACTTGCAAACCAACACTGATTTCTAAATTGTATTTGTTGGGGTAGTACCTAATGGGCCGGGCTCATTAGGACCAGTGGCAATTTTGAAATATAACACAAATACAACACCATTTTTGTCACAAAATATAAGACGAAAAATCATCGTTTTTGTACCCCAAACTATTGGCATCGCTCGGTGTCTTCGTCGTCTTCTGATTTTCCTCCGAATCGGAGAAGAAAGGCAACCAAATCCTGGTCCTCCGAATTTGTGGTTTTCCCGGCGCTCCTTGCGCGTACTGCAGCCTGAGCGCGCGGTGCTCTCGATTGATTCCGTGGTCTGATCCTCCGCGAATCGCAATCCAACGGTGGAGATGGCATCGCCGCAGAACCAATCGGTGAATGTGGATCTTTTCGATGCGTATTTCCGACGGGCCGATTTTGAATTTGTAGTCCAATTGTAGTTGATGCTGGTGGAACTGTGTTCCGAATCAGATTGATTTTGAATTTTTAGTCTAATTGTAGTTGAAGTGGTAAATGTGAGCTCGGGATGTCTTAATTCTCTTATCTAAGCTGAGATTTTTATTTCGTGTTAGTATAACTGCGGAATTGATGTTCAAATGGTAGAAAATAAGTAGATGAAGAATTTATACTACAGTTAGTGAGGTTGAGAGAGTTATGTTAAATATTGATTATATGAATGCACTTTCTCATTAGCTTGAATTGCTGAACATAACAGGCTCAATCAAGCATATTTTTCTGCGAGATGCTTTGCTGCTGGATGTTCATTCTTTGCATGATGTTTTCGTATTTTGATCTAAAAACTTACAGATGCCATAGATATTTTGTAGATATAAAATTTAATTTGTGATTGGGAGTAATCTTTTGATGGCCAATTCACATACGAACATCCATAAATATATACTATTAAATTGAGTCATGTCTCATTGTGCAGTCTAGATTGATAGAATGACTACCCATCATGCCACGTTATCTTTGATGGAGCGGTTTAGGGAGGGACGCCCTCTTCCAGCAGTGCTACCAAGCAATGTTATGTTTGATTTATCCAATCGCATATTTTTGTCGTGTTGAATGTTCAAACTATCGCACTTGGCTGTGAGATTTTTACTTTGCCCTGGCATGATGTGTTAATTAATGTCTAGTTATACACTTGTCCATAACTCTCGCTTTATAATGTATAAAGCATAAACAATATCAAATAATAAAAGCCTTGCCTGGTTGTTGTCTTATTTCTTGGTGAGACAAGTGAGCTATCAAAGTACAAATTTGCCTTAAAAAGTTTTTCCTAATCACTTTCATTTGCTTCAGACTCATCACTTGATCCACTAACTTGAGGCTCATCTCCTGATACACCACCTTTGGAATGATTATCTTGTCTTGTTTCTTCTTCTACTTTTGGTCCCCTCGACATGAACACATGACCAAATTTGAATTTCTCAGCCTCCTCGGCATACAATGGGCATATACCACAGCTTTCCACCTCGATAGAAAATGGGCACAAGAAGACGACAGAGGCCTCTTTGGCAAGTTTGTAAACATCAGGGGAGCAGTTTTTTCCTACCTCTTCACTTCTAAAGGCCTCATTCCACACATGCACGTGATGTTGGCCGTCATTGGAGCCTCGGATAATGTACTTAGAACTGAACAGTTCATGGCTTTCACCCATGACTTTGACAATGAAATGAGCTCTTACCGTCTTGAATAAATACTTCACGTCTGAACTGCAAGAAAGAACAACAGAGAGAGCGAAACCAAATAAACCTGTTCGAAACCAATCTGGACAAAGCTCAATGTCTACTGAAGATCCCTCATTTTGATAGCTGAACCAATTTGGAATTTCTTTTCCTGGACATACAACGTTAATCTGAGGCCAGGGATTATGAGCCCAGGGTCTATGACGCCAGTAATCCTTTAATGGCGCAACAGTTGCCATTCGCATAATTGTAATCTGTGCTTCATCCATTATGTTGCTCCTTGAATTATTATCCAATTTTGGGCAATTAGTAAAAAGTCTGAAACAATAATTAGGTTTATCCCAACCTTGTGTGAGGGCTGTCCTTGAACTTGACACTATCTTCAGCGACGTGCAGCCTTCAGCTTTAACATTACATAGCATTGGGAGCTCTGGTATAGATTGAAGCCGGCTGCACCAGCATAAGTGGAGCATAGACAACCGAGAAGCTTGTTTGATGCTTGCTGGTATTTCCAATATACCGCTGAAGCTGAGTTCTAGTTCTTCTAAAGAGAGAAAACCAACAGAGCTGGAAGGCAATTTTTCAAGTCTCCGACAGCCCCAAAAGTTGAGACGTCTAAGACTGATTAAACTGTAGATACTTTTTGGGACATCCTTAAGTTGACAGCAGCGACTAAGGTTTAAATCTTGAAGCCTATTTAGATTTCCAATAGACGAAGGAAGCATTTCGACAGCTGTGTCTTGCAAACAAAGAGACACCAAACGTTCCATTGGCTTCAAGATTTCATGGAATTTGGAAAATCTAGAGCACTTGGTGAGATCAAGACTCTCAAGATATTTCAAGTTACAGATTGATGAGGGTACCTCTGTAACTGCTGTATGAATTAAACTTAAGGACTTCAAATGTTCCATTGGCTCCAAAATCTCTGGAAAGTTTTCAAATTTAGAGCACGAATTGAGATCCAGTTTCTCGAGATTTTTCAACTTACACCTACTGCTTGGAAGTTTTTTAAGGTCTTCGCATTGCCTTAAATTCAAGTAAGCAATATTTTCGTTAGACCAAACTGATTCAGGCAACTCCTTTATACCACTACCTCGTAAATCTAAGTATCTAATATTTCCTGGCATCTCTGGAAGATACCCGAGTCTGGTGCAGTCTCTAAGCTCAAGATGAGTAAGCTTGTCAAGATGTTGAAAATACGAAGGAATTTCAACCAAACTTCGACAGCGCCCGAGATTTATCTCCACAATTTTTAGACTCCCGGAGAGATTTGGAACTTCAGTTAGATTTGAACAACCCCGCAGATCAATCACTTGTAAGTTGACAAGTATCTGCAACAAATTAAATAGAAATATAAAGAATTAATATAATTTCTACACTTGATTTTATACAAGAATTAAAATAGGCATATAATATAACATACCTGCTCTTCTTTCCAAAGCTTCTTAACTTTGCTATATCGCATATGAAGCTCAACTAGATTTTCCGGACAAAAATTTGACGGTAAAGATTCCAGTGGATAACTAAGCCAGTAAAGATAACGAAGAGAATCGGGAAGCTCTAGAGAATCGGTCAATTTGCCAAGCGAGCTTAGCATTATTAGGTTAGACATATTTTTGAAGTCTGCATGTTTCAACGGTCGCTCTTGAAGATTATACAACTCTATGGCTTCAACATTTGGAGTTTCCTGAGAATAAGAAGAAAGTTTAAATGTGAATATAAACATATTAAAATGTAACGCACATTTGGAACAAAGAGTATTTGCGATGGTAATCATGTACAAGTGTCTAAGTCTAGTCAAATATCCAACATAATTGTATCCTCCCCTACTTGTCTAAATAAACAAACATTTGTTCATATTCCAAACACTTCCTAACACAATAAATATTCAATCTAATTCATCTTTTGATATTCAATCTAATTCATCTTTTAACAATCTCACTTCTTTATTATACATTAGTTTTACTTTGCTCTGTTATCATCTCAAGTTTGTAATTTTTATTTTCTAAAAAAACAAAAGAAAAGAATAAAATGGAATGCATTTGGCTCTTACCGTGTCACTCCTCAATACACGATAGACATCCTCATCATTGAACAACCTACTCCGTTTACCGGGATCTTTAATACCTTGTTCTTGAACAATTTTCCTTCCCATTTCTTGTAGCAAATCGTGCATCTCTATGGTTTCCCTTCCCATTTCTTGTAGCAAATTGTCCATCTCTCTAGTTTCCATTCCTCCTTTTGAATCAATTGATATGAGAGACATCTCAATGAGAATTCTAATTCCAGATGTCGCAAAGAATCCACGAACATCTAACATTCGTTTTACCTCAACCACAGACTTCCCTTTATGAAAACATGCTATATCCAAAAATACATCCTTCTCATTGTCTCCCAATTTATCATAACTTATTCTCAACACTTTCTGGATATCTTCGATGGGAAATCGTTTCAATTTGTTGAATTCATCTTCCCATTCTTCTTTGCTCTTGCAATTGAAGAACAAGGACCCCAGAACTATAAGAGCTAAAGGAACGCATTTGGCATAAGCCACCGCCTTTTCTGCCAACTCCTTATAATCTGTTCTACAAGTACTGTTATCCTTGAAAGCATGCGAATTGAAGAGCTGAAGAGAGTCATTCGATTTTAATACCTCAACCTTGTAGATATTATCCTCTTCAATAGTTTTTCCAAGTGTGCCCCTATCTCTAGTTGTGATAATGATTCTACTTCCAGTGCCAAACTGAAGACGACTGCCAGCTAAACGTTCCATTTGCATTGAACTACTCACATCATCAAGAACAATGAGAACCTTTGTGCGGCTGAGCCCTTTTCGAACACCATGTGCTCCTATGGATAGACCTTCTTCCTTTAATATCTCTTTAAGAAGTGTTTTTTCCAAGTGATCTAGTCCATCAGCTTTTTCTGAGTTCTCCCTGACATTCTTAACAAAACAAGAAGCTTCGAATTTAGAAGAGAGTCTGTGAAATACAGTTTCGGCAAGGGTGGTCTTGCCAATACCACCCATTCCCCAAATACCTACAGTGATGCAAGCGTCTGGTGAATGAATGCTTAATAGCGATTCTATCTTCTTGATGCGGCTTTCAATTCCAACATAGCCCTTTAAATCGCAGGATGATTCACGACACAATTGGGTCCAAATATGATCGACAACTTTCTGAATTAGATCTGCCTCCGTCCTGGCGTATAGATGTATATGATTAGGTAGAAAAGCAATAGTTAGTCTTAAATACGCTTTACCAAATCTTAGCACAAATCAAATTGTCACAAGTTTAAAGAAAATTTATAACTTTAGACAAGTTAAGGAATGATTTAGCTACCCAGATTTGTTTGAATGATCAAACCCAGATAGATTGGCTGCAGTCGTCAAAGCATCCCTCCACTTCTGCACCTTGTCCTTATCGAAACGTTTTTCAAGTTGAGCAAATGCAACTTCATGACTCCCGTGTTGTTTTCGTACATCAGATGGATTGATGTCGTAGAATACGGGTATAACCAACCGGCCTTCTCTGTTCTTGCATTTGAGTATATGCACAAGCTCATCCAAACACCATGAGGAAGAAGCATAGTTTTGTGAGAAAATGATCACCGAAATGGTGGATTTCTCGATTGCTTCTAGAAGGGCAGGTCCGATTTCTTCTCCTCTCTGAAGTCTGTTATCGATGTAGGTTTCAATTTTCTTCTGAATTAAGGCAGCATGAAGATGGCTGGTAATACCAAGGCGGGTGTCCTCACCTCTGAAACTGAGAAACACATCATACTTTCCTCGACGTGGGGGGTTATCAGCAGCGGATGATGAAGAAGAAGCAATGTCCATGACCTCTAGTTTTCAGATCCAGCAAAAAGACGTAGTTGCAGACAGATTAATTTTTAATTAAGGAGATAAAAATTATGACGTTGCACGAATTAAGGAGAATTTACTTAGAATTGGCACAAAGTTTCAATGAGAGAGAGATGAACGAAAGTAGAAAATGGAGCACATGATAGGCACATATTTTCTTTGAAAAAAACTATAATTTAAATAAAGATATTCATATATTTGCAATCTTGGTATGAACGACGTCATCTCAGCATGTAAAACTACCAGTAGTTGAAAACCATAAAATGATATAAATGCGAACCTTTTCTCCTTGCTTTGCTCGTCTCACAATCAGTATCATCATCGTACCTGATCGATTCCTGCAAGTCAAGTTTTGGTTATGTTTCATACAGTCAAAAAACATAATTCAGATTATTATGCATACCGAAAAACACCACACAAAAAGGATGCAAAAAATCAACTTGAGACCTTTTTCTTGTGTTCTCTTCCTTGTTTTCTATTTCCATTGGCGCTTTCTCTTTCAATCTTTTGTAATGAAGCTTTTCAGAACCTCTGTTAAGAGAACCGTTTAATCCAAGCGTCAAAAGGAAGACAATTGTTCGGAGATTTCTAGAATTTCCAAAAGAAAATATGTGAATTCCACACTGCAAGATTATAGAGGGCTGAGAATACAGTTGTTCGGAGATTGAACAGGATTTGGAATCTGTATTTCCAAGCACAAGTGACAAATCAACTCATTAAATTATTAATGAAAAATCTTTAGAGTCACAAACTCATTTTGTTTGATTTCACCATAAGATGTTACACACTCGTTACAATTATTAATCTCTCTACCATATTATAGTCAAATCAAATTAAACGATCTTAATAGTTAAAGAAAACTAATGAAAAAAATTTCAAAACTTTGAATTTTAACCAAATTATCTCACAAGCAACAGCTCTGTCTATAATTATCTCACAGGCAGCAGCTCTGTCCAAATTATCTCACTGCATTTTGACCCGGAAATAATCAATTTTCTCTCTAGCATCCAAAATTTATTTCTCCAAGTCTTTGGATATTTGTTAATGTTGTGCTAGGATAGCACCAAATCAATTGGAAACTAACTCAAACTAACCTATAAGAAATTACCAAATGAAATGCAAGAATAAAATAGAAAAGGCATCAAGATTTAACAAGATTCCTCAACTGTCAATGTCACTGGAGTATGTCTTCAAAACAGTAGGAGCTCAACAATAATCCCCTATCAATCAAATGAGAGTGTTTTGGCAATATCACAACCCAACACCTTAATACACTTAATATCTCTCACTCACCAAATAAAAAACAAACAGAGTAAGATATATAATGAATAATTTCATTTCTATAAAAAGCAAAAAAAGCTAATTTACAAAATACAACTTTGAGGGATTACTAACCAAATGAGGGCAGCAGCTCTCCTCTTTTTCTCTAACAAATGGTGCAGTCGGCGGCCTTTCTTTTCCTCTTTGCTGACTACTAAGGGCATCAGCTGCTGCTATGTAAAAACCCTAGCCACATCACGTGGCTTTCACATGTGGGCTAAAAATAAGAGGTATATTTAATGGGCTGATGAGATCAATTAAAGCCTAATGGAATGCAGCCACAAATTCAGCAGTTATGACAAGACACTTGCCAGGAACTAAACATTGTTAATCATCCCTAGACCTGACAGTTTTTGACACGATACGGTGACACGACATGAAAACGACACGAAAATAACGGGTTTCGGGTCAACACGATAACTTATCGGGTCACTATCGGGTGACCCGTTAAGAACCCGTTAATAACTGGTTCTTAACAAGTATACACGTGGGTAATCCGTTTCGATCCGTTAAAAAAAAATTATTTTAATAATTTTAAAGTTTAATTACTAAAAGATTTATTATAAAATACAATAGTCATATTAATATATACAATATATTCTATATTAAATATATAGTTTTGTATTATTGTTCTATATAAATTATAAAAAAAAAAAAGTTTTAGTCATTATTTATTTTTATTATGAGAGTTCCTTATTATCATTACTAGGATAAATTTTACATAACATATTCTTGTCCAAAATTAAAATATACTAGTATTATTTGTATATGCAAGAACTAAGAAGACATACATACAAGTATGAAAAATGTGAAAGAATATATAAACACTCGTGATTTATCATTATTCCTCTATCTACGAATAGATAATTGTTACACTTATATTATCGTTTAGATTTTTAAAATCCTTCAAACCCTCATGAATAATGTTTATTATTTGAGGGCAAAATTAGTAAAATTAATAATAATTATTGTAGAAGTGTAAAAAATGTAAAAATATATATATACAATCACTCATATATAAAAAAATGTAAATGCTTTAAATTAAAGATCAAATTTATTCATTAAATTCTTATAGGGTCGATGAGTGTATATGTACAAAATCATCAAAATCGAAGTTAAAATAACCGTTAAATTGTGATTTTTCGTTTATAACCGTCGAAAACTTTTGTTCCATTACGTAATCTCTGAATGTTTGTTTTTTATGATTTTTAAGTTTGCAATCTCGGAATGTGTACAAATATGTTTGACGGTTGGATCGTTGAAAAAAGTTTTGTAGAATGCATATTGCGTCAAAACGGTATATTAAACAAACACTTAGAGTTAATATTATACTTCTATTAAGTATAAAATAAGTTTTTGTGGTATCCACTAGTGTAAATACTTTAAATTAAAGATCAAATTTATTCATTACATTCTTATAGGGTCGAAGAGTGTATCTATAAAAAATCATCAAAATTGGAGCTAAAATAACCGTTAAATTGTGATTTTTCGTTTATAATCGTCGAAAACTTTTGTTCCATTACGTAATATCTGAATGTTTGTTTTTTACCATTTTTTACGTATGCGATCTTGGAATGTGTACAAATACGTTTGACGGTTGGATCGTTGAAAAAAGTTTTGTAGAATGCATATTGCTTCAAAACGATAGATTAAACAAACACTTGGAGTTAATATTATACTTTTATCAAGTATAAAATAAGTTTTTATGGTATCCACTAGTGTAAATACTTTAAATTAAAGATCAAATTTATTCATTACATTCTTATAGGGTCGAGGAGTCTATCTGTAAAACATCATCAAAATCGGAGATAAAATAACCGTTAAATTGTGATTTTTCGTTTATAACCGTCGAAAACTTTTGTTCCGTTACGTAATCTCTGAATGTTTGTTTTTTACGATTTTTTACGTATGCGATCTGGGAATGTGTACAAATAAGTTTGATGGTTGGATCGTTGAAAAAAGTTTCGTATAATGCATATTGCGTTAAAATGGTAGATTAAACAAACACTTAGAGTTAATATTATACTTCTATTAAGTATAAAATAACTTTTTGTGGTATCCACTAGTGTAAATACTTTAAATTAAAGATCAAATTTATTCATTACATTCTTATAGGGTCGAGGAGTGTATTTGTAAAAAATCATCAAAATCGGAGCTCAAATAACCGTTAAATTATGATTTTTCGTTTATAACCGTTGAAAACTTTTGTTCCGTTACATAATCTCTGAATGTTTGTTTTTTATGATTTTTTACGTATGCGATCTGGGAATGTGTACAAATAAGTTTGACGGTTAGATTGTTGAAAAAGTTTTTGTATAATGCATATTGCGTCAAAACAATAGATTAAACAAACACTTAGAGTTAATATTATACTTCTATTAAGTATAAAATAAGTTTTTGTGGTATTCACTAGTGTAAATACTTTAAATTAAAGATCAAATTTATTCATTACATTCTTATAGGGTCGAGGAGTGTATTTGAAAAAAATCATCAAAATCGGAGATAAAATAACCGTTAAATTGTGATTTTTCATTTATAACCGTCGAAAACTTTTGTTCTGTTACGTAATATCTGAATATTTGTTTTTTATGATTTTTTACGTATGCGATCTCAGAATGTGTACAAATAAGTTTGACGGTTGGATCGTTGAAAAATGTTTTGTAGAATGCATATTGCGTCAAAACAGTAGATTAAACAAACACTTAGAGTTAATATTATACTTCTATTAAGTATAAAATAAGTTTTTGTGGTATCCACTAGTGTAAATATTTTAAATTAAAGATCAAATTTATTCATTACATTCTTATAAGGTCGAGGAGTCTATCTGTAAAAAATCATCAAAATCGGAGCTAAAATAACCGTTGAATTGTGATTTTTCGTTTATAACCGTTGAAAACTTTTGTTCCGTTACGAAATCTCTGAATGTTTTCTTTTTACGATTTTTTACGTATGCAATCTTGGAATGTGTACAAATAAGTTTGACGGTTGGATCATTGAAAAAAGTTTTTAGACCGCCAGCAATAAATAACCGTCGATTGTCATTTACGCTTTATTCTTTTTACTGAATTTCATTTTTAAAATTTTATTTTTTGAAAACATGATCATCTGGCGGATGTAAGAAGATGATATCACGTTTCGATATTTACGATTAACTGAAATATGAGTCAATGTCATATAATTTGTAGAAACTTTATAAACGTCAAACAATATTTTCACTAACCGTAAAACTCTAAATATAATATCAACGATCCAAACCGTTCATCTACATGCACCCTCTAATAGATCATGTTTTCAAAAAAGAAAATCTAAAAAAACGAAATTTGACAATCAACGGTTAAATTTTGATCTATGATTTATATGATTATAGTGGCGAATTTCGAAGTTAAGATCTCCATGAAAGTTATAAAGCTTGTCATTATGAGTGTTTATATATATTTTTCTATATTTTTTTACAGTTCTACATTAATTAAAAAACTATTAAAGACTTTAGGTAAGCGAAAATATACTTAAAACAAAATTGCGTTTTTATGTTTTGGATGTGATAATATGGAATGTATATACTTATTTAGTATTATGTTTTTTCATTTGATTATTTATTGGTTTAAAATATATTTTCCTCAACGGGTAACGGGTCGGGTCATATTACCTGTTAATATTATCGGGTCGGGTCATTTTACCCGTTTATTTTAACGGGTGTTACACGACACGACCCGTTAAGATATCGGGTATGACACGAAAACGACACGAACACGGAAAACACGACACGAATGCCAAGTCTAATCATCCCTCACCGAGAAGAGGACAAATAAAAAACTTTTAACTCCGGCTAACATGGAAGAGAAACGTAGCAAGTGCTTCTTTACCATAATGGTGAAGAAGAGTATTACTTTTGCATCACGTTATAGGTTCAAACCCAGTCAACACCCTATCTAACATTTAAAAAATGGTAAATTACATTTTACCACCTCAAGTTTAGGTGCAATTACAACTTCATACAACATCTTTAAAATATTTCAATATCATACATTACCTATTATTTTGTTTTAATTTCATACATTCGTTAAAAAATCTATCAGTTTCTCTATTATTCTTACATGGACGTCGTGGGTCCCACAATATATGTGCCATGCAGATTATAAAATGAAAAACAAAATTTAGAAAGATTTAAAACTAAAATTAATAAAACCGGAAAAAAAACACAAAAAACAAAACTTAACCTAAACTAAACTAAACAGAAAAGGTAAAATAAAAATAATTAAAGAAATTTAAGATTATTAAGGAATTTTAAAATGACGGAAATTGAAATGAATGAATTTTATTTTCTAGAATTTATGAAATTTCTTGTTTGGTTAATCTAAAAGAACAATGGAATTGAGAATGAAATTTGTTAATTTTAAACTCTCAATCATAGAAATTGAGAAATGACACATATTTACATGGAATTTAAACTTTGGTGAAGAAAAGTATTATTTTGGCATCACGTTATAGGTTCGAACTCTGTTAATACCCTATCTAACATTTAAAAAAGAACATAGAAGAGAAACAAACAAAAGAAAAGAGCTTCCTTAACCACATGCACCTGTGCCTATAAAACACAAGCCAAAATATGAATTCAAAGACAATAGTACTACCTCTTGGTGGTCCCTTTCAGAAATAGGTCGCAGGCTTGTTCACCAGTGATTTTCCCACCTCCATCTGTGTCAACTTTCACAAAAAATATTAGTGTACTTCTGAACATCAGTTTGAGTCATCCTAGGCCAAGAAACATATGCTGTGTAAACTAATCCTCGTAAAAATCGTTAATTTCGTTCTGACATGTGATCGAGTTGGATAGAAATTGGATGAAAAATTGGCAACTCTAATGTCAATGGGTAAATTAGCTAATTTTACAAGTTCATGGGGGACAACTGACTAAAATAAAAGTTCAGGCAGGAAATTGATAGCTCCTTACAAGTTTAGGGGAAATCGACAAATACCCCAAGTTTGAAATAGTAGAGAAGACTCAGAAACGTACTCGACAGGTAAGTCATTATTATTGATTTATCGTTTAATATTGTCTACGACTTCTACTATGATCATGATTGTTTATATATATGTATAACTTAATGTTCATTGTTTATAGGTGTGAGGAGCATATTGATTTGCCAAAGAAACTTTTTGTTAATAATAACTTAGATGTGTAAAGAACACACGAACGTACACATATTTTAATTAATTTTTCCCCATAAAAATACTTATCAAGTTTGTAATTTTCTCCTTTTGTTGGCATGTTTTCATTTTCTTGGCATGGGTTGATTCAATCTTTTTGGTAACATTGACATCTCATTTTGAACACAGAATTAAGGCCAAACATAGTGCAAGCAAGATGTAAAAGCTTATAATGATTTATGAAATATTTTTTGGGGCATGTGACTGCTATTATGAGGATTAAAGTGTATTTGGATTGCTGAGTAGTAATTTGATCAAATGACTAGGGAGGACCTCGGATTGCTCTGGCAGTAGAAGAACTTAAGAGGTACATAAAAGTGTAAAACAAAATAATAAAAGTAGTCTAAAATAGTAAAATTTCAAATGTCAAAAAATAGGAAGGGTATACAAAAGATCATATATGGTAGAGTGTTTTTATGCTTGAATGTTTTTAAATAAAAGTGTAAAACAAAATAATAAAAGTAGTCTAAAATAGTAAAATTTCAAATGTCAAAAAATAGGAAGGGTATACAAAAGATCAAGGGTAAAAAATCCATGGAAAATAATACTTTCATAAAAGAATAGTATTTAATGGAAAAGGTATGTACAAAGGGGAGATATTAATGCACGGGACCGTTGGATTGGCTTTTGGTGTTGTCGAGGAAAACCAGCAGTTGGTAATCGAGGAGGAAGATATCTCGAGGCCACAAAAGAAAATGACAAATGCAGTGATGAGTGGTGTGACAAAGCCAGAGCAGCCGATTCATGCCCGAGGTGGGTAGTATGGTGTTGACGGTGCAATTGATATGTGACCTAGAGAGCTACGATCTCGTTCCCGCTGATAACTTGTCATACCATATTTAGTCTAAGAAATAATCGATGCATCCTAATTGTGTTTAGTTTAAAAAATAAGCGTGCGTTTAGTTTTAAAAATAATGTTAATGTTTATGTTCAGTTTCAAAAATTGTGTGGAACTCATATTCAATTTCAGAGATAATTATAAATTGCCCGCAGGCTGCTACGGGTTCTGATTGCGTAATGCATTTTCAATTGCATTAAAATGCCAAGGGCATATAACTATACACCTCAAAATGTCAAGGGACCAACTTCTGCCTCTAACGAACCAAATTCCTGAAATTCCCAAACATAGTAAATCCATTAACAATCTATTCATGTTCTTTGTTTTATTCAGTCTAAAGATTGAAATCTAATTGAAGCAGAAACCAAATAAAACACAAAACACACACGCGCGCGCACACACACGCAGACAAAACACATAACACACACACGCAGAGGAGCATTCAAGCATGGCATTTTAGTAGGGCAACGTTGTTTTTTGCTTAAACTATTGAACCAAATAGGCAGCTTTGCTTTTTTGCCTAAACCATTGAACCAAAACAGAACAAATTTACTGCAAAAATCCCAATTTTTTTCTACTTTCGAATGAATCAAACATGCCATCTGAAAACCAATGTAACTTTTGTCCATATTGCCCAAACCATTGAACCAAAAGAGGACAAATTCACTGCAAAAATTCCATTTTTTCCTACTTTTGAATGAATCAAGCATGTCATTTTAAGACTTTGTATAAAAGATTATATAAACCAATTAAAAATCTCATTTTTTCCTACTTTTGAATGAATCAAGCATGCCATTTCAAAACTAATGTAACTTTTGTTCTCAAAACAAATTCACAGAACACAGACACAGACATCAACTCAAATTGCAATTTGAAAACAAAGGTAACTTTTGTTCTTAAACCCAAGAACCACGTATGCATACCAAAATCACAAACCTTATTTTCCAGACATAGGGGTCAAAATCTAAATGAAGGAGAGTCTACCTTCTCAAGGTGTAATTCTTCACTTGTTATTGCACCCTCCCTAATCATCTGCACATGGCACACCGCAATGCTTGCCAACCATTGCAGGTTCCACAGTTCCTGCACTTCAAGACTGCAGTTCAGAAATAATCCAACTTCAATACACTATGAACCTAGTAATGTCATCAAGTACACCAAGAAAAAACTTCACAGCTCATAATTTTTTTTTTGCGCCTAATTTGGCAGCTTAGAGAGCAACCATCAATAGTGCCATGATTTTGAAAATTTACACATAAAACGTTCTAAATTGTTGTGTGTTTTTTGTTAGATGATCGAGCTACACACACATACGCATATGTACATGGATATATAATAAACACAACTAAGATAACGACCACCATTAAAATTGAACGGATAACGAAAATTACCTTTGACATATCACCTTCTTTCCCATCTCTAATGCTATGTCATAAGTCCCTAATGAAGCAACTGCCTGAAACACGAAGAAAAAACAGAAACTCATAATAGCCATAGCAGACAAACCCAGAAAAAGACAGAAATAAAATCATTCAGATTTTGTATAATGTTAGTTTCTCAAGTAGTCTTTACATATTCATTTAGATTATTCATGTATTAGAGCGCTTTAAGCAGAACGGCAGTACAGTATTCAGAATTTATATTCAAATGATCATTGAGGAATTTTTACAAATGAATCTCCCACTATCCTACTTTAAAAATCACATACTCAAAACCAAGTGAAAATTGCGTTGTTTTTATAAAACATTGAAAAACATATAAACTAATGCCCAACTTTGATTAATCTGACATTAATAGTTGACTAATTCAACATTCAGAGTTAGATAAGAGAGTATATAACAACATTGGAAAACATATGAACATGCCCACTTATTATCATATCCGACATTGCAGTTGTTTAATGTCACATAAATTTGCATCAAAAGAACCCATAAATTTGACTAAGAATTCTCCAAAACCCACAATTTAAATGAAAAAACCCGCAAATTGAAACAAAAAATTCTATAAAATCATGAAAAATTTAATAAATTCCAATTACATTTGTGAACACGGAAAATTCCTGAAACGAAAGAGACAAGAACGACGTGCACAAACAAATATTTGTATTTTGATGATTTTGGGTTACAATCTCTCTCTAATTTGATCCTCTGATTCGATCTCCATAAGGTGTGTATTTGTGGATGTTTCGTTGATCCAAGGGCCGTCGAGGCTTGATCTTGGATGAACTGTTGGAAGTTTCTTCAAGGGTTGTGGGCTTGATCTTTGAAGGTGGATTTGAGCGGATCTTCAAGGAGCCATTGGGGCTTGATCTTGAGGATGAGTGTTTCTTCAAGGGTCGTTGAGGCTTGATCTTGAATAACGGTGATGAGCGGATCTTCAAGGGCTTTTGGGCTTGATCTTGAATAACAGTGATGAACGGATGAACACTTTCTTTAAGGGCCGTCGGGGCTTAATCTTGGAAGAACGAAGAACGAATAACACTTTCTTCAAGGGCCGTCGGAGCTTGATCTTGAATTGGTGGATGATTGTTGATCCAAAGGGCCGTTGGGGCTTGATCTTAGGATGAACAATGAATGAAGAATGAAGAGAGCTTTCTTAATTCTTCGGGAACCTGGATGCTTGAGAGCTTCGGAGTTTCAGAGCTTCAGAGCTTCAAGAATTTTGCATAATGATTTTGGTTCCTCCCTAAATGAATGAAATTGGCTTCTATTTATAGAATTTTCCAAGGCCTAATTTTGAATATAATAGTCCAGATGAAATAAGTCGTTTCTGCCAGGTGTTGACACGTGTCCTATTTGATGACTTTTCCAACTTATTTCGATTTTTTGTTTAGACATACGCTGCGTGTAAAATTTATGTAATACATGAGCGTTGAAACTTTGATTTATCGGTCAACATTTATTTACCGAAATTTCGATGTCTACAAATGCCCCCACTTCAAGGCGCGTTGTATACATGTGCTTGTCACGTGTAGGAGATGCGTTTTGAAGTCCCTTACTGTAGATGTTGATCCAAGGGCCGTCGATGCTTGATCTTGAATTGGGCTAGAGATTTCTTCAAGGGCCGTTGAGGCTTGATCTTGAATTGGGCTTGAGATCTTGAATTGGGCTTAAGATTTCTTCAAGGGCCGTCGAGGCTTGATCTTGAATTGGGCTTGAGATTTCTTCAAGGGCCGTCGAGGCTTAATCTTGAAGGTTGAAATTGGACCACAAGGAGCTTCATGTGGTAGATGATATTTGGCTTTGGTAGTGGATGAATCGGCACGTATTTTGTTGCGCTTGTTGACTTTCCACAGCTTTGATCTTGAACTGGGTTAGAGGACTTTCTGGCTTCCTTCGATTGTTTGAACTTACTCTTTTTTATGTGGAGTTGGATTTGATTCAAGGGTGATGGACACTTGATCTTGAATTGTACTTGTGATTTCTTCAAAGGCCGTCGAGGCTTGATCTTGAACTTTGGCTGGAAGCTTCTTCAAGGGCCGTTGAGGCTTGATCTCGAAGGTTGATTCGAACACATGGCAAGCAGGCACGAGGTAAAGGTGATGACCTGTTTCTTTGTTCAATCTTTCTAATTCACACCTGAGCAGTTTGGTCAATGGTATGATCTTCAAGATTGATGGGCTTTTATTCTAGTTGGTGACTTGATCTTTAAGGATTTGATTCAAGGGTGGTGAATCGGCACGTGAGGGTCAAAACGAGTCCTCCACACAGAGTGATTGCAACTTTGATGATATGAGATACTTTTGATTTTGAAGAAGTAGTGGATGAATCGGCACGTGCTTTGTGCTTGTCTCTACATGCTTCAATGTATCATTTCCCTTGCCTTATCTATTCTTCTGGCAGAATGTGGCATTTGCTCGAGTTCCTCAGTTCAGACTCATTCTGCTGAGTTGACTGCGCCGGCTGCATTCTTCTCTGCTTGTTTCTTCAGGCAGATGTGGCAGCTTCTCGAGTTCCTCAGTTCGGACTCCTTCTGCTGAGTTGACTGTGCAGGCCGCATTCTTCTCTGCTTGTTCCTTCTGCACGTTGTCTCCACATGCTGCAAGGTATCATTTTCACTTGCCTTATCTGTTCTCCAGGCAGATGTGGCAGCTTCTTTGGAAGTACAGCAACAGTGGGAGACGAGTACTCGAGAGCAGTGCTAGGTAGGCAATCAGGGAAGGGTTCCAAGCAGTCGGTTCCTTACTCGAGTTTGAGTGGAGGTTCCGGCATATTGCTTTCTTTATCCTTGTCTTTGCAGGTAGGAACAAAGACAAAGGAAAAGACAGGGAGAATGCATGATATGAGATACTCTTGCTATCTACCCTGGTGATATGAGATACTTTTGCTTTGGAGTCATTGGCTTGCAGAGGTACCCCAAGGAATAAGGAACACTGAATGACTCGAGAGGTTCCGTTGGGAAAGCATTTTTTTTTTGGAGATGAAGAAAGGTTCTGTATGTCTGCCTTGCTATGAAGGGTGAAGGTGGACATTTATATGGATTAATAACTAGTACTGTTCTTTCACTCTTGTCGGCAACGGTTGGATGATTGAACAGTAAACTTCACGTGCTTTCTCCTTCACCGAAAATCTTCGACAAATTGCCCATGATTTGCGCAAAGTTGAGTGTGCATATGACAGGTGTTGACGAGGTTGAAAAAGACTGGCGCCTCTTCGATATCTGGGATCGGCGCTTCGACAAATTGCCCGTGATTTCCGCAAAGCTGAGTTTGCGTGTGACAGGTGCCGACGCGTCTGGAAAAGCAAGATGCTTCTCCGATTTCTGAGCTTGCCTCTTCGATTTTTGAATGGCCTCTTCGAATTTTGAGTTCGCCTCTTCGATCTTTGAAATCCCGTTGAGTGCTGATTTTTTTATAGAGGCATGTAGTTCGTTTCAAAGCACACTTGAATTTTTGCTGGTAGAAACTCCCTTGTTGCACTTCTAAGATCTCGATTTGTCCGACCTCTTCTTTCTTTAACACCTTTGAAAATGTCTGGCCCCTCCGACCGTCGTCTTGACTTGAACCTTGGTGAAGAGGCAGTCCCTTCTTTTCCAGACAACATATGGCGCTCATCGTTCATATCCCCTACTGGTCCTCTTACCGTTGGGGATTCGATGATGAAGAATGATATGACCGCTGCGGTGGTGGCCCGAAACCTTGTCACTCCCAAAGATAACAGACTACTCTCCAAACGGTCTGATGAGTTGGCTGTTAAGGATTCTCTGGCTCTCAGTGTGCAGTGTGCAGGTTCTGTGTCTAATATGGCCCAACGCCTATTTGCTCGAACCCGTCAAGTTGAATCATTAGCGGCTGAAGTGATGAGTCTCAAACATGAGATTAGAGGGCTCAAGCAGGAGAATAGACAGTTGCATAAGCTCGCACATAACTATGCGACAAACATGAAAAGAAAGATTGACCAGATGCAGGAATCTGATGGTCAGATTTTACTTGATCATCAGCGGTTTGTTGGTTTGTTCCAGCAGCATTTGCCTTCATCTTCTGGGGCTCTGCCGACTGCTGAGGCTTTAAACAGTCAACCTCCGGCGCCTCCTCTTCCTGGAGCTCCGTCGAGTTGTGAGGCACCACCTGATCGTCCTTAAAGATCCCTTCTTGTAAATTTGATTTGATTTGATTTTTTTTAAGGTATGTATAATGCAAATTTATGTAAAATTTCTAGAAAAATAAATAAAATGGACTTCTATTTCTCTCAATGCATTTTTTTAAAATATATTTTATTATTATTATTATTATTATTTTTTTTTTGCTTTCTGTGGTGCTCACACCACCACCACTAACTAGATGATGGCCACCATAATCATACCGCACCATAACCCTTTCTTTTTTTTTTATTATTATTATATTTATTTTTTTATTTTTTTTATATACAATGCTTTTGGTGCCACGTACATATATATAATACATACCTACCATATACACACACCCACCTTTTTTCTTTTTGCTGGCACATGGTGCCAGATGCACCATCCCTTTATATATATATATATATTATTATATTATTTTTTAATTATTTTTTTTCTTTGCACATGGTGCATGATGCACCTTTTTTTTTTTTTTTTTTTCACGTGGTGGCAGCACCACTTTGCTCCACCATCCCCTTTTTTATTATATATTTTTCTGTATAAATTTAGGTGATGGGTAGAGGATGAGAAGACAAAGCCGACGGGTTTTGCAAGGAGGAGGAGAACGGCGCCGGAGACGAGGAGGGTGAGAAACCGGTGAGCTGGGGGAATTTGCAGGGAGCAGAGCAAGGATGAAGACGACGGAGATGGAGCATGCACCAGTGAGGTTGTGGCTGTTTGGTCGTGGAGGAAGTCAGCCTGCTTTTTCCGGCGACGACAGGCTTGTGAGAAGTTTCCAGGAGGTGAAGCTGCTCATGGTGCTGCGGGAGAAAGAGTGCCGTCAACCTCAAATCATCTCAACCACCATTCTCGAGCCTTTTGACTCCAGCTGGCCTCTCCACCTTCACCGCTGCCAAAACTTGTTCGTGGTTTCGAGATTTCACAGCTGATGGAACATCATACGACTCTGAGCTTGTACGACCCGATGGAGATGAAACACCATTAGTTGACACACTGCTTGGGGGAGAATCAAGCTTCCGAACAGGAGTAGATTCAACAGTAGCAGTCGAGAAACCTTCAACAGCATGAACACCCAATTCGGAAATAACCTGAGTTTCAGTGTCAGCAGTGACAAAGCTATCAGAGTTTTGAGACTCAAATTCAGAACATAGGATCTTAATGTACTCTGAAACCATTATCTGGTCTTCATTGTCAATGTTCGAATCTGGGAACTCTAACCTATCTAATTCACATGACTCAGCTGTCTCCGAGTCATGTACAATAGGATTTGAGGCCAAGGACATTACTTCTGGCATATCTCCAGTGTACGAGAGGGACGACTGGACAAACCCTGCTGGGGAATGAAACAGATCAGTTGAAGAAAGAGAGAACTCTTTCTCTAACTTCCCATTCTTAACAAGGACCTCCAACAAAGGCATCAAAGAAAACCCCAGCAACTGATCTTGAAGATAATTCTTGACCCTGCTCAGCATCCAAATCTCGCATTTGAGGGAGGAATCAACACTCCGAACATTGAGCTGACATTGTCATCGAAGACTGGATTTTGACCACCACCGTTAATGGTCTTGGTGGAGACTGTGTTTTTAGGATCACTCGTCAGGCATAGCTTAGCGTGGACATCTTGCTTGTGGTATATGCAGATGTTCTGGATGTCCCTAGCCTGATGAACGTAAACCTCGAGAACACCAATGAAGTTCTCCGAGTTACGAGCTATATTGGCATCAGTTGCATTGGATGCGGGCCTATTGGTACGAATGAACTGCTTCTCAGGCTTGGCAACAGAGCTTTTGAATGGAAACACAACAGATTGAGGAGAATCCATGATCATAAACACCTAGGAAGTTAACCTTTGGCTCTTTAGCTCGAAAGTCAAAGCGATTTGCTTGAAATTTGAAATTTGTGTCTCCAATTGAAGATTCGATCAAGACCCAAAGACACTCAGTTCATCAGTCGAGATTATACTGTTGCTGCTGCTGCTACTGCTAAAGAACCAAAGCTTCTGAAGGACAGAGAATGAATAATGATAAAGATAATCTAATAGAGAAATGCGGGTGTGGGTTGAAGCCTGTTCGGATCGAGAAGAAACCTGAGCCGGTTCAGCCTCCGCCAGTCCAATCATCTCACCGCAGCCTGATCTCGTCTTCTCTCATCGGCCCAGTCTCTCTGCCATCTCTGACCGGAAATGTTTGACGAAAGAAAGCTGGAGGATTCTAGCAAATTCTTCAGGTTAAAGATGTCGGCTTCCTCGCCATCTCTCTCTCTCAGGGCGGTCCCAGATGTTGGAGAGCTTGGTCTCGATCTTGGATCGGTAGTCGTGGATCAAGGCAGCGTGGTCGTCGTTGCGGTTTTCCTTCTCCTGCTTGATGGAGGGAATGATGGGCAGTCGATGCTTGCAGAGAGCAGGCGAGCAGCGTAAGCGGATGAGAGAGAGGAGTCGCGATGCGCCGACGAGGCTCGAATAGCTTTGGCCGTAAGCGATTCGTCGGACTGCAAAGAAAGTAGTGGGTATCGAGATTTATCTTCCTCTTCTTCAAATCGAAAGCTCGTGCTTGATGTCGATGATGACGACAAAACCTGCTGCCTTCTTCTGTAAGCCATTTCCGACTACCACTTTTTCCTCCACGCAATCGAATTTCAAAGCCTTAATTCCCAAATCAAATCATACAGGATGTATACCACACATATACATATAGATACACAGTGGATAGAAATTGAATCTCTCTCTTTCAAACATTTCTTACAGAAAGAAACAATGGCCAGTCAAATCGATTGCGTGGGAACCAGAGGTCGGTACTTGCAGGCTGGATCGAGGAGACGACGGAAAGAGACGGAGATGGTGAGCGCGCTGGGAGAAGACGACTTGTCGTCCGGGGATTAAGGCCTGGTGGGCGAGGAAGTTGATGGGCCCATATGTTTTGGGTTTAGGAGCTGAATGAGGATGGGCCATGGGATCTGTATAAACCATTGTTGGTGCTGGACCGAGACATACATATATATATATGTTTCCTTTTCCTTATTTCCTTTTTTCTTTTGAAGAAATTGTATTTTTTTTAAACATTTTTTTTATTTTGATGTGACTGAACTTGAAATTGAATATTCAAGCTGCCTACGTACCCTTCCAAAGAAAGAGATCAAGTCAAAACGTAGTTCAAAATGAGTGATGAATTTAACAATGATTTTGATGATGATTTCGCCGTACACAGTTTATGCTCTTGCGGGCCAGGAGCGTTTGGTGTTGCCTTTTATGCTCGTGCATACCAGGAGCATTGATGTTGCCTTTTATGCTCGTGCAGACCAGGAGCTTGGGTGTCGCCTTTTATGCTCGTGCGGATCAGGAGCGTTGTGCCATGTAGTTTGAGGCTCGTGCAGGCGAGGAGCCTCGTGTCCTACAATTTAGGCTCGTACGGACAAGGAGCTTTGGTTCGTGCAGTTTAGGCTCGTGCGAACAAGGAGCATTGGTTCGTCAAGCGATCTCAGAGAGTCGTTCCTCGCAATCTTCATAGCAAGGAGCCTTGATTGAGTAGTTGAAGAAGTCTTCTGGGAAGATGTCACGCATCGTGATGGGGATGGATGATCTTCGTGTTAAAGTTTCATTATCTCCAACACTTTCACATTGTTCTGGAGGTGAACAGGAGCTATTTTGCCCCCTTTCCCATTGGTGAGCTTGTGGAGAAGACATATGGTTCTTGTGCAATTTCTTCGGAGTGACATAAGTCCATCCTTCAACTTCACTCGGCTTGACTGGCATGTTTTTGGAGCATGCCCCCAGGGATTGAGGTGAAGATTTTGAGTTGACAGAGCCGGAAGTGACGTATTCTTCCAGGATTTCGTCTTCTTTGTCTTCTTGGGCCTCCTCTTCAGTGTGGTTTTCTTGGGTTTGTTGCCGTGAAGATTGGCCAGTGTAGATGATGGTGCGCCTCCTTACCTTCAGTGGTCTTTTTGTGTCGACTTCCAAAGTTGCTTGGCGCTTCATCCTTAAAGGAATCAAGCTTTGAACATCATCTTTTCTTGCTAGACTGCCGAGCTTTTCTCCCTTTGGCGTTGTCTTCCTGTTTCTAGAAGGCTTCTTAGTTTCTTCAAGTCTGTCCAAAGCCGACCGTTGCGGAGGAGATCTAGCTGTGCCGCTTTGTTTCTTGGTTTTGATAACCTTTCAAAGACAGATCTTTGCGGTGTTGGCGTCTCAAGCCTTTTGAAGACGGAAGTTTGGTCTCGACCACTGATGCGATCAAGTGCCGAAATTCTAGGGTTTGAATAATTCAGCCTTTCGAAGACTGAAGTTCGAGGGGCGAATTTAGGCTCCTCTTTTGGCCTTGTGGCTTATGGTCTTGGCTTCCTCGTTTTTTTGTAGGTCACTGATATCCTCCCTTTCTTATCACCAGTAGATGCATCTTGGTTGCTTGCCCCCGGTGATGGTTGTGTAGGAGGTGTCTTGTGACTTGAACATTGACGGGAATGGTTATGCATGCTTCGGAGAGGCACATGATCAAGTGATCCAAACACGACAGTAGTAGTGTGTGTTGCAACCGTGTCTTCGAGGTCAAGCTCAATTTTCATTTGTTGTGCTAGCTTCATGATGAGATCTTTCAATACGAAGCACTTTTCAGTTGGATGACTGATGAAACAGTGGAATTTACAGTATCTTGGACTGTCGGTACGATTCATCTCTTCCGGCCGTCTGCACTCAGGCAAACCGATCACTTTCTTTTCCAGCAAGTCTTCTAACATGGCAACCACATCAGAGTCGGGGAATGGATAAGTCTTCTCCTCAAGCTCCTTCAAAGTGCGTCTACGCTTCTCTTGATCACGAAAAGCTTCAGTTTGAATCGCCTTGCCTCGTGTAGGGATTTTGACGGGAGTTGTGTTGACCGTCATCGCTTCCTTGGTGGGTTTCCATGCAGCATTTTCCACCTTTGTCCCAAGAACTTTGTCGTTCTTGTAGTCGGTGATCGGTTCCTTCTTCCCATGATGGGCGATGCTTAACTCCATGTCATGGACGCGGGTGGCTAGCTCTTCGAAGGTCCGTGGTTTGATGCCTTGAAGGATGTATTGCAAACCCCATTGCATGCCTTGGATGCACATCTCGATTGAAGAGGTTTCCGAGAGCCTGTCTTTACAGTCGAGGCTTAGAGTGCGCCATCTGTTGATGTAGTCAATGACTGGCTCGTCCTTCCACTGCTTTGTGCTTGTTAGCTCTAACATGCTCACAGTGCGGCGAGTGCTGTATAAGCGGTTGAGGAATTCCCGCTCCAATTGCTCCCAACTGTTGATGGACTCAGGCTCTAGGTCCGTGTACCACTCAAAGGCGTTTCCTTTCGGCGAGCGCACAAATTGCTTGGCGAGGTAGTCCCCTTCAGTCCCTGCGTTGTTGCAAGTTTCAACAAAGTGGGCAACGTGATGTTTCGGGTTTCCCTTTCCGTCAAATTGCATAAACTTCGACGGTTGATAGCCTCTCGACATCCTTAAGGCGTTGATCTTCCTGGAGTAAGGCTTCGAGTACAACATGGAGGCATGTGAGCTCCCTTCGTACTGCGTCTTGACGGTGCTGGCGATCATCTCCTGCAACTGCTTGATGCAGAGAGATCCCATGAGCGTTGTTGTTGGGTCGAGCTTCAGCTTTTCTTCAGCTTTCTCCACTATAGGCTCATCTTCTTCATCGTCTTCCTTCTTTAAAGGATCAATCTTCGGGTTGGGTTTCTCGCCATCCTGCGCCTCTAGTCGGTTGACGAGTGCTGCAATTTGCAAGTCTTTTTCTTCCACAGTTCGGGTTAGCCTTGCGATTGTTTCATTCATCTAAGCCAGCTGCTCATCGATTGAAGTTGCTCCAATGGTCATGACTTGCATGGTTGAACTGCCGCTTGAATCAGCATCGGAGAGCATGGATCCGGAGTATTTCCTTGGGCTTTCCTCCCCTGGTGCCCTTAGTAAGGCTAAGGTGATTACAGGCTCGTACCTTGGGTGCTCTTGTTCCCTTGGCAGAGTGGATGCAGAGGTGAGGTGGCAGAAGTGGCTCTTGCCATGCTTCGAGTCGTGATGCCCAAAGTGACACCAGTTGCGACGATGACGCTCTTGTTCTTTGCGCCGGTTGCGGGAACAGTTTGAGCCTTCCTTGATGTCATTAATTTTGGAAGTGCGCTTGAATTTCTTGAACGGAGAAAGAGATGAGAGGCAGAGATTGTCCCACTGGGCGTGCCAATTTGTGAACACGGAAAATCCCTGAAATGAAAGAGACAAGAACGACGTGCACAAACAAATATTTGTATTTTGATGATTTTGGGTTACAATCTCTCTCTAATTTGATCCTCTGATTCGATCTCCATAAGGTGTGTATTTGTGGATGTTTCGTTGATCCAAGGGCCGTCGAGGCTTGATCTTGGATGAACTGTTGGAAGTTTCTTCAAGGGCCGTGGGCTTGATCTTTGAAGGTGGATTTGAGCGGATCTTCAAGGAGCCATTGGGGCTTGATCTTGAGGATGAGTGTTTCTTCAAGGGCCGTTGAGGCTTGATCTTGAATAACGGTGATGAGTGGATCTTCAAGGGATTTTGGGCTTGATCTTGAATAACAGTGATGAACGGATGAACACTTTCTTCAAGGGCCGTCGGGGCTTGATCTTGGAAGAACGATGAACGAAGAATGAAGAACGAAGAACACTTTCTTCAAGGGCCGTCGGGGCTTGATCTTGAATTGGTGGATGATTATTGATCCAAAGGGCCGTTGGGGCTTGATCTTAGGATGAACGATGAACGAAGAATGAAGAGAGCTTTCTTGATCCTTCGGGAACCTGGATGCTTGAGAGCTTCGGAGTTTCAGAACTTCAGAGCTTCAAGAATTTTGCATAATGATTTTGGGTCCTCCCCAAATGAATGAAATTGGCTTCTATTTATAGAAATTTCCAAGGCCTAATTTTGAATATAATATTCCAGATGAAATAAGTCGTTTCTGCTAGGTGTTGACACGTGTCCTGTTTGATGACTTTTCCAACTTATTTCGATTTTTTGTTTAGACATACGCTACGTGTAAAATTTATGTAATACATGAGCGTTGAAACTTTGATTTATCGGTCAACATTTATTTACCGAAATTTCGATGTCTACAACATTAATCACAAATTTGATCATACATATATATATATATATATATATATATAAAATAAATTGATGCGTTCAATGGGCATGAACTTATCAGAAATTATGAAACCGATTGAACACGTTTAGTGTTATGTCCGCAATTAAATACTGAGCATGAAAATGACTAACAGGGGTAACACAAACTGCTCAATTCATCCCATATTTAGAAAATAATTGACAATTTTCAAGGTCAAATTAATAAGGAAAATCAATAATTAAATAAACTCGATTGTTTCAACTGCCCATTCTGACGAAGCAGCAGTAGTTCGACATATTGATTCTGATGAATATTATCATATATCAGTGGTGCAAATTAGCAAGGTAATAGTGCCTTCAGACTTAAATTCACCAGTTTCATAACCTTCTCGATCAATACCTTCACCTTCTCCGTCTCTACCTTTACCTTCTCCATCCCCTCCTCCTTCATCACCTACTTCATCAACTCTCAATATCACCAAAATTCTAAATGACCATCCAGACTTCATACTAATTTTTTTATTTGGCCTAAAATAGGAAAAAAAAACCCAAAACCGAAGAGGGACAACGCCGTCGAAATCTTACTCGAACAATCCTAGGCGGTGCAAATCTTTCAAAACCAACCCCATCCCTCCTTCCCTCTCTGTGCAATTCCCACTTCTCCCATACCCCAAATTCAGCATCACCACTCAACCCTGTCTCTTTCTCTCTCTGGAATACCTACGCCTACTCCCTCCCTCTATCTGCAACACGTCCCGTCAACCTCTCAGAACCATCCCCTCGATGTCATCACACCAATCACATCCCTTTAAATGCACAATTACAAAGTTACCCCCAAGTTTTATAGCTTGGTCCGTTCGATCTGGATTGAAAATAGGCAAAAGAGTAATTTTAATGCTTTCAGTGAATCCTATTCACAACCCACGTGACAACTCACATCGGGCCCAAACGACAACAAACTGAACCTGCCCATTTTTTTTGTGAAGAAGGGCTCAAATGTAAAAACCCAGTGGCAATGTAGTAAATAAATTGAAACCTTCAATTCAATTTGGATAATGTAGTACTTGTGTTTCATTTCAGCAATAATTGTCTCCTCTCATTTTCCCATCCTCTTCCATCACTTCCTACTTTCTCAGCTGTTCATTTCATGCCAAGTTGATTTAAAGCTTCAGATTTTGCCACGTTGCCAACACCCTTCACGTTTCATTAATGCCAAATATTTCGACCACTTTAACTGCATTTCCTACCCCCTCCTATCTACCTTATAGGATCAATTCCACCCATGTGGATTGCTCGGGGGACAGGGGAGAAGAAAGGGCCTGAGGCCCGGTGGACAGTGCTCCAGCCATGGAGAGCCCGAGTGAGGGTGAGAGCCCGAACACAAGGCCCGTGAGGAATCCACCAACCTGCAGCCGAGGGCCAGCCATTATTTAATTTTTTTTGTGTCAGCCCGAGGGCCTGCAGCCCCATTTCCAATGTTTTTTTTTATTTTATATTATTTAAACAAACAAAAAAAACTAATATTTTATTACATATTGCCAGGGGGAGGGCTCCAAAGGTGGAGATGCAAAAGGTAATTACTGTTCATTAATGGTAGTTACTATTCATTAAAGGCAGTTACTGTTCAATAGGGTGAATTCAATAGTGAATTGCCAGGGGGAAGGGCTCCAAGGGTGGAGTTGCTCTAAGCTGCCTTGTCTCTCCTTTTATGCAATCACTCCACTTGAAAATTGTATAAAATTCACCATCTGGGTTCTGATCCTGTGAGCTTTTTGGTTGGATTTGAGGTGGAAAGGGGGAAACTTCGTTTGTTTCAATGGAGAGTGGATGAGGTTCTACTAGCGGGTCATTGGCTAAGTCACAGTTGTCCAGGAAAAAGAGTTTTGCCATGTCTCATGAGGACTCTTCTAACCCTAAGGGGTTTGGACTCGTTCTCTGTCTTAGGTTGAGCTTTGGTGGTGGTGGTGGTAAAGGTAAGAAAATTAGGGATGAGTGCTATTGGTGACCTGGCGAAATCTAGAGCTTTAAATCAACTTAGCATGAAATGAACATTTGAGAAAGTAGAAGGGGATGAGAAAATGAGGGGAGACAATCTTGGTCCGTTGTCGATGGCATTGATGTGTGAGCTAGAGAACTACGCTCTCTTTCCCACCAATAACTTATCATACCATATTTAGTTTAAGAAATAATCAATGGACGCTAATTGTATTTAGTTTCAAAAATAGGCATGTGTTCAATTTTATAAATAATTTTAGTGTTCATGTTCAATTTCAGAAATTGTGTAGTACCTGTATTCAATTTCAGAGATAATGTAGTACTCGTGTTTAATTTCAGAAATAATTAATACTCAGGTTTTACAAATAGTGATCAATTTTTAGAAATAATGTTCAATTTTAGAAATAGTGTAGTGCCGTTTAGTTTAAAAAATAGTGTGCGTGTCAGTTTTTAATTACTTTTTTATATTTTGTTTTTATTATATTAAAAGTTTTTTTTTGTATTAAAATTTATGTTTTTTTCATTAAAATTTAAATCATTTTCATTAAACAAAGTTATAGGATGATTTCTTGTTGAAGAGGAAATTGTAGCAATAGTCCCTCAACTTTAACTCAATTGGAGTAATGATCTCTCAATTAAAAATTCATGATCATTGGTCCCTTAACTTCTCAAAACGTACAACTATGGTCATTTTCTTCAACTATGTTAGAACTTTAGTCAAAATGAGTCATGTGCCACACACATGAGGCTGAATCGAGGGGCAAATCAAATGAGAAAAATTGTAATAATGGTCTATCAACTTTAACCCAACTAGAGTAACAGTCCCTCAACTATAACCCAATTAGAGCAACAGTCCCTCAACTATAACCCAAATAGAGCAATGGTCATTCCAATATAACTCATTTTGAAGGAATTCAGACTGAGTTAACGAAAAGGACCATAGCTACACGTTTTGATAAGTTAGGGGACCAATGATAATAAATATTTAGTTGAGGGACCATTGCTACAATTTTTTCTTTAAAAATACACTTAGTCCAAGCCATTTTCATTAAAGCTCACATAGTTATTCATTAAAAATTCAATGGGTTTGTTTATGACTTCTATTTCCGAGGCTATCGAGAGGTCATAAGAAAGTCTAGAATTTCGCCTGAATATATATGCCTTGGCCAAAGTAAGAAAGTCATGATTATGGCTGGTTTGATTTGGGATGCCAAATCTTGAACTGATCATTTTCGAGACGGGAATCTAAAGACCAACCCTGATCTGAAATTTTGGTATTCCCGAATTTCAGAATTCTTGAAATGTTTTCTGTATTTCGGGATTGGATTTTAGGTTTTCGATTTTTGGGCTGAAATTTGAGATTTTGGGCTTGTGGGTTGAAATTTGGACTTAGGCCTAAAATTTTGTGAGCCCAATTTCATATCAATTGAAATTTGAGCTTTTTATCTTATACCAATCTGAAATTTCAAACCAACTAAAATACCAATTCATGAATAGTTGTAAAGAAAAATAAAGTATGAGAGACTACACAGTTGTTGAGAAAAATAAAGGATGGCATGCCAACGAAGGACAATAATATATGAACAGATGTAGAGAATGCATCTCGGACTTAATGTGGAAAAGTTCAGGATTAAGGGAAAAATCACCAGTCAAACTCCATGAATAAGCAACACGCGCTCGACTTCAATGTAAAAGACTATACACCATATTTACCTCTTAAGTTTAAACAACTGAACTCTAACTCCAAAGCAACAGGCAAGCAAGCCTGCAAAGCTTAACCATGTTTCTGTTGTGTTTGGCTCATACATTTGTGAGTAATTATGAGTCATGTGTTAACAATAATAAAGTGACCTGTGTTTGCTTTCGGTGGAAATATCACATGGTGTGGGTTGCATGGAAGTTGCAGACAAGTGCTGCAAAGTAAAAACAAAAGTTTGGTGGACATCATCATGAGTAAAGACATAATGATGATGTTTGTTTTTTGCTTTAACGATGATGTTTGTCTTTTGCTTTAATGATGATGCAAGACATGATGGCTTGGCCTTAATGATGATGCCTTTGCCTTATATTGAGAGTGTTTGCCGAGGGAGAGTGAGGGCATCAGAAAAACAACCAAGGTGGAGAGAGCATTCGGCTCTCCCATGGGAAAGCATGGGCATGGGTGAGAGAAAATCAAGAGAGCTAGAGTGAAAAGTATTCTAGTGAAAGAACTCTTGAGGTAGAGTGAGGCTCCTGGGAAAATTCTATGAGTGGGTGTGCAAGGGATTTGGGATTGGGTTATGTTGATTTAACTCATGTGTACTTGTACTGTTATTCTCATAGTGAAGAGTAATATCTCTTCGGGGATGTAGGCAGGTTTTTGCCGAACCTCGTAAATTTCTCGGTGTCTTTATTTCTTGTATTTTATTCTGATAAACTGAGTGTGATTTGGTGATGTTGTAATTTGAATCTCGTTTCCGCACTGGTAAACGGGCCAAGGCACAACAATTGGTATCAGAGCATCGTTGGAGGCTTGGTTCGTTAGAGGTCCAGATTTGTTGCTCACCATGAAATTTTCAGTTGAGCAGTTTAATGGGAGAGGCTGTTTTACTCTTGGTAAATGAGAGTAATGAAAGCCGTGTTCAGGGATGCTTGGATTAACTGCGAAAGTTGATGTTGAGGAAGAAGATAAAGGCCTTTTTCTTCTTCCCTCACTTTCAGATTCGTACGAGAACCTTGTGAAACTTTATTGCATGGAAAGTTACAGTAAGTTTGGAGCAGGTGCAAGCTTCTTTGGTGTGGAATGATACACAAAGGAGACCATGGATAATGGTGGGCACAAGACTGCTTAAGTTATTAAATGTTGGAATCGTGGAAGAAAATTGGAAAGAGGATCTGAGAGAGACATCAGGTTCATATCCGGTTCCGGAGGCAAGGGTCCACATTGCTACGAGTGCAAGGCCGGGTTGTAGCAAGTTTGTGGAGGAAGACTTTGAGTATGTCTTCTAGGTACTCGAAGCAACACTTCTCCTGGTGATGTTTAGTCTCAAGTGTTGCAGGGGTTTTGCAGCAGGTGGAGCTATTGGATTCACATGTGATGAGATGGTCCTGAGGTAGGAGGAAGTGTGGGAATTTTGTCTGGCTCAATGAGTTGTTGCTAGAAACGGGCGCGCTGACGAGTTTCCAGGTTGCAGACAATGAAGAGGAGGAAAACCTGCTGAAGGAGACGAGGATGTGTCGAGATCCTGTCTGAAGCTAAATTGTGATTTTTAGCTTGCAGCAGCTGCACATGCATTGGCAGTGACTGAATCGGAACAGGACCAATGAGGTGGATTCAGAGTGTGCATGCTGGTACGTAAGGCCAATGAACTTTGGTGATGGGTGCAAGGATTTTTGCATGGTGTATTCGCCAAGGTGGAGATTGTTGTGTTTGGCTCATACATTTGTGAGTAATTATGAGTCATGTGTTAACAATAATGAAGTGACCTGTGTTTGCTTTCGGTGAAAATACCACATGGTGTGGGTTGCATGGAAGTTGCAGACAAGTGCTGCAAAGTAAAAACAAAAGTTTGGTGGACATCATTATGAGTAAAGACATAATGATGATGTTTGTTTTTTGCTTTAATGATGATGTTTGTCTTTTGCTTTAATGATGATGCAAGACATGATTGCTTGGTCTTAATGATGATTCATTTGCCTTATATTGAGAGTGTTTGCCGAGGGAGAGTGAGGGCATCAGAAAAACAACCAAGGTGGAGAGAGCATTCGGCTCTCCCATGGGAAAGCATGGGCATGGGTGAGAGAAAATCAAGAGAGCTAGAGTGAAAAGTATTCTAGTGAAAGAACTCTTGGGGTAGAATGAGGCTCTTGGGAAAATTCTATGAGTGGGTGTGCAAGGGATTTGGGATTGGGTTATGTTGATTTAACTCATGTGTACTTGTACTGTTATTCTCATAGTGAAGAGCAATATCTCTCCAGGGACGTAGGCAAGATTTTTGCCGAACCTCGTAAATTTCTCGGTGTCTTTATTTCTTGTATTTTATTCTGTTAAACTGAGTGTGATTTGGTGATGTTGTAATTTGAATCTTGTTTCCGCACTGATAAATGGGCCAAGGCACAACATTTTCTAGGCTAACAATGCAAAGCTTAACCATGTTTCTAGGCTAACAAAGGTACTCAAAAATGTAGAATAAATTTCTTCCATCGTTGCCAGAACTTTGGGTATCTGACCTGATTCATCTAATAGGATACCCAAGCCTAGGATTAATTCCCCGCATAATTAAGATTAACCATTCAAATTCTTAATTCCGGTGTTCCGGTGAATTGCTACACCCAGTTCAGGGTTGTAATTATACCAATGAAAAAATAAATAAATACATAGTGCCGGTTTGGTTTAGGATTACCGAACCATTGAATAGGCAATACCGAATCCCAAACAAATGGTTCGGGATCAGTTCGGTATGACAACCCGAAAATTTCGAGAATTTCCCTGGCACGGGGGACATTCGTGATATTGGTTACGGAAAAGAGAAGTATTACTCACTTAATGTTCCATTGGATGACGGGATTGATGATGAGAGCTACCATCACTTGTTCAAGCCCATCATTGGGAAGGTTATGGAAATTTTTAAACCTGGGGCTGTGGTTCTCCAGTGTGGTGCTGATTCCTTATCTGGGTACAGGCTGGGCTGCTTCAATCTTTCCATCGAAGTTCACGCCGAGTGTGTTAGATATATTAAATCCTTCAATGTCCCGCTCTTGCTTCTAGGTGGCGGTGGCTATACCATTCGCAATGTTGCTCGTTGTTGGTGCTACGAGGTATATTTGTCATATTCTGTTTTACCTCTTAACGTTTCCAAAATGTTTCACCTGTGATATGATTGTCCACATAGCATGGTTTTTTATCAACAGTTATAATCTCTTGCCAGATAGCATGTTAATGTTTTGTGATTGCATAATATGACTATAGTGCCTGGCAGATGGCTACTCTTTAATACATTGTTGTAAACGTGACATGCGTCACAACATCTGTATTTGGTGCATCTAATTTTTGTTTAGTCATGAGTCTATGGAATTCTTTTGTTTTTGATATATTGTTTGTAATACAGACAGGAGTAGCACTTGGAGCAGAAGTTGAGGACAAAATGCCACATCACGAGTATTATGAGTATTTCGGTCCAGATTATACTCTTCATGTTTGCCCCGAGTAATATGGGAAATAAGAATTCTCACGTGTTACTAGAAGAAATACGGTCAAGGCTTCTTAAAAACCTCTCCAGGCTTCAGCATGCACCCAATGTCCAATTTCAGGAAAGACCTCCTGATACTGAACTTCCAGAGGTATGTTTCTACAACCAATGGAGAGTACTCGGGGCAAACATGAAGAGTATAATGTGGACCGAAATACTCATAATACTCGTGATGTTCCATTCTAACTTTTTTTTAATCTATGTATAAAGAATGTAGCTTGCTAGTTCAAATCAATCTAATTTCAGTTGTTATGCACTCACTATTTAACATTGTCTTATTGGCTTGTATTCCAATGTTTTAATATTAGTCATTGTGAAATTCTTTCAAGAGAACGAAGAACAGGATGACCCAGACGAGAGGTGGGATCCAAATTCTAATATGGAGGTTGATGATGAACCGTACTTCAATTTATTCTTCTAATTTGCTCTCATTATCTAGCACTTTCGTCTTTGCAATATATTGATTTATGGTTTATACAGTTAGCCTTTACCAAGCAAAGTAAGGAAAGAGATCATTGAACCTGATGTTAAAGATCCGGTATGTCACATATCATCTCTCAAACTCAATTTTTTTTTTGGGTGTGGGATCATTTAAACAATAATTTACTGCATTTGGCAACCAATTCATTTGTCTATTCTTAAACACTACTACACTGAAGTTCATGTATAGTAAAATTGTGCTCATTATCTTTGATAATGGACGAGTGGTTATATTGTTTGTTCATGGCAAAGAAACAGAAATATTTTGACGGCTCCAACATACACAAGCTAAATAATCCTCTGGAGTTTACTATTTCATTCATTAGATGACACAATGAACCAATTCAACATGCATGATTCTTGACGGCTCCAACCGTAAACTTACTAAAACCTGGATTTGACTAGAATCAATTTCAAACCATCCAAATCATATATAAAGAGGAATCTTGTGTCTTCATAATGTTTCTTTGTTCCCCTCTGTAATCCTGTTTCTTTTATACCCTCTGTTATCATGTTTCTTGTATAATGTAACGTAAAGCCTATATTGTGTTTAGTTATGTTCCCTTTCTTATGAGAATAACCGGTGTAGGTGATTGACGCTTCCGAAAATGTTGGACGTGAGAAATTAGGATGATAATCTGTTAACTCCCTTCTTTACTGAAAAAAATTTCATTTTCATTAAAAAAAGGAGTACTGTAACAAACATAACCTGTAAGGTGTTGTCGTAAAACCAGTAACTCTACATTACAAGGCAAAATGGAAAAAGAAAACCCCCAATTTTGACGGTTTCTCTTCCAATAACTCTGTATATGTTCCTATGTTCATCAATTTTTTTTTTTGGTCAAACGATAGATTTTATTAGATAAGATGATAAATAGTCATCAATGAGTTCAAATCCACACTATTATCTTATCTAAGAGCTCAACCCCTTTTCACCATAATAAATGTTCACTTGATCAAATCCATCATTTGTTTTAGATTTGCTACTTGTGCAGGCAGAACCAGCCGATCATCAACTGGACGACTTGCTGAGTGTGGCACGTGGCGGTCTTTGGCAGCAATCATGTGGATGTCGGAATCTTATGTGCCCGGGCTAGGTTGAGAGCCCTGAGACAGTATTATCAAAATCTGAAAGTGGGCGTTGGGGAATCATTTTTGGTGTTGATTGTTCTGGTTTGGGTGGTTGATGGTAGGCGGGTTTTTCCCGGCGGTGGTGAAGACGGAGAAGAGGAGACGCATCCCATTAGCTGCTACACCAGTTGAGCCAACTGTTCAGTCCAATCACAACCAAACTAATGGATAAATATGTGACAAAATATTAAGTAGCAATTCATTTTAATATAAAATAATTACTCTAATTTCCTTTTCTTTTCATACTAACCAAATCAAGAGTTATTTTAATAGTATCTTATTAAATACCCAACAGGATCCTCTTCGGATCTTTTTGGTGAAGATCCTAGGGATTCGTAAAACGTGTTCGTTCATTATTCATTATACGATTAGTTTTTGTCATGTACTATTTGTATTTAATTTTAAATAAAAATATTTAAAATAATTTTTAACCACATGATGTACAATAAATGGATATAATTCACTGATATCCGGGATCCTCACAAAGAGGACTTGGTGAGGATTCAGATTCATTAAATATAGTCCATCTATGTGTGCAATGAGTGTGTCTAAAACAAGGTCCATTATACCGTGTCACAACACAAATGATCCAATATTTGAAGAAAAAAAATTCAACTACTTTTTTATGACAATTACTGTATCAGACCGTATTTTTGGCATATTAAAAATTTTCTCCTATATGTGGAATTGAGTGGCAATTTGTCATTGACAAAAAAAATTGGAAATTCCGTTCCTTGCACAGAAAACTTTTGTTATTAAATGTAATTGGAAGGATGTTGAAATTTGGGCAATACATACCATCACAAGTACCACAGGAATAATGCTCAACTTTAATATCTATGTTGTAACATCAAATTCCCAATTAGAATCCAAGTTATGCCCATATTTATAACTTATAGTTTATGCACACGTGAACAACTGTTCTTAACATTTGCAAAAAAGAAAGTGCTACTATTCATACTAAAAATAGTTAAGAGCACATAAATTGACATGTACTTGACAAAAGAATGGAAACTAGACAAGGTTGTGGCTCCAATTAAGAGTGCATTACATTATGTGTTGATGTTTACTTATTACATCAATTATTAGGCTGACCGGTTCTGTGGTTTTTGCCAGTTCTGTAATTTTGATCCGAAACTTAGTACAACTACAGAGATCCCTAATGTTTTATATAATAGATATTTCCATGCACATCATGTAATACAATTAGTTTTGGGGACTAATTATAACGAAAATGAGGTAATCACAAAAGGGATCAATCAAAATGCCTTAATTGTACCCATTAATGAAGTTATTTAAAGGATTTATAATCATATTTTAAAACACTTATCATTGATCGTCTAGTTAAAGAGGATGAGGATGTGAAACCGACGAAACACGAACACAACACTGTCGTGGACATAAGCTGCTTATTGACCATGATAAGAGTAGTTAATCTATATGGGTGTGTATAGATTATCAATTAGGTTTCTTTTTTAGAAGGATTTATAGAACAATGCTTAAATGTACTGCTACGATTTACAATATGACAATATAACATGTCAAACATCCAACAAACAAATAATTTTGATTTCTAAATTGTAGCTTCCTTCTCAATCTCGCATTAATTTGTGCCTTTCTAATATGTGCACGTTTTTGTTTCCCCACCTTGAACAAGTTGACTAATCGAAAACATAAACTTGCTAACCACCTCTGATTTTTATATTGTATTTGTTGTGGTAGTACCTAATGGGGCTGGGCTCATTAGGACCAGCAGCATTGAAATATCACACAAATACAGTACCATTTTTGTCACAAAAAATCAAAAGGAAAAATCATCGTTTTTCTACCTCAAACTATTGGCATTTATCAGCGTCTCCGTCGTCTTCTGATTTTCCTCCGAATCGGAGGAGAAGAAAGGCAACCAAATCCTGGTCCTCCGAATTCGTGGTTTTCTGATTCTTCCCGGCGCTCCTTACGCGTACTGCAGCCTGAGCGCGCGGCTCTCTCGATTGCTGAACATAACAGGCTCAATCAAGCATATTTTTCTGCGAGATGCTTTGCTGCTGGATGTTCATTCTTTGCATGATGTGTTCGTATTTTGATATAAAAACTTACATATGCCATAGATATTTTGTAGATATAAAATTTTATTTGTAATTGGGAGTAATCTTTTGCTGGCCAGTTGACATACAAACATCCATAAATATATACTATTAAATTGAGTCATGTCTAAATGTGCAGTCCAGATTGATAGAATGACTAGCCATTATGCCACATTATCTTTGATGGAGCGGTTTAGGGAGGGACGCCCTCTTCCAGCATTGGAGAAAATGTGCAGTCTAAATGTTATGTTTGATTTATCCAATATTTTTCAACCTGCAAATATTTACTCCAATGCTGGCAATGTAGCCTGGAGACCTGCTTCTGGTATTCATCCATAAACAAATCACTTTTATTTTTTGAAACTTGTAAATCAGGTTTTAATTAATGTCTATGTTTATGATATACTAATTTCAGTTGTTATTTGTACTCAATATTTAACGTTGTTATATGGGCTTGTATTCAATGTTTTAATATTATTCTTTGTGAAATTCTTTCAGGAGAATGAGGAACATGATTGTGGATGCAAATTTCTTCCTCCTTGATATTGGACAAAATTGCACCTACAAAATAAATAACACCTTTGGTTATGGTCACAAGTCTCACTCGCCCACGATGAATGTGGGGGCTTTGGCCGAAGAACCTCCGATGCCAAAGTTAGAATTTAGAGAGAAATAGTGTTTAGAGAATTTTGGGATTTTTGCCAAAGTGTTGGAATTGGTTTTTTGGTGAGAATGAAAGTATATTTATAGGGATAGGGGTGGCTAGGGTTTTTTGGGTTTAATTTAGGTTTAATTAGGAGTTACCAAATAATTAAAAAGGGAAAATGGTGGAAAAGGTAGAGAATGTGATAGGCTCTTTTTGGATGGGAATGGCCTGCCCTTGGTGTGATTTTTGGGGTATAATGGGTGATTAAATTAGCCTTTAATATATTGATTATATTAATTGGTTGAGGATGTTATGGAATGTTTGAAATAAATGGCTAATTGAATAAGGAAAAAAATGAGGTAAAAACATATATGGAATGAAATAGGTTTTGAATTGTTACCCATTTTGGGTACTCCTGACTTGGTTGATGGATGATTCTCCACTGCTCGCGTGTAGGAAACTCGGTATGCCTCGAGGGTATTTTTGTCCTCTTTTGTCCAAAAGTCCACGTGTCGCCTAGTGAATATTTTTGGCTCCACAAATGCCCCCACACCTGTTGGGCTGCTCGCAGAAAAGGGCAGCAGGTGTAGAGATCTTCTTGCTTTAGGAAACTTAAGACTGCTTCCTATTTTGATATTGATTCTCTCTTTAATAGGAAATTAGATCATTCTAGGAAAAGGAAATAAATTTCTCTCAAAGCCTATTTAGGTCCACCTTAAGTGGGTTATTAAATCAACTTTGGAGAGCGATTTATTCTACCCTACAAGAGAGAGATAGCTTAGAGGATATTTGTTCCCCCTCCTCTAGCAATCTTCTACATCTTGCCCGTGCAAAGGACCGTCTTTCGTTGCTTTCTTCGTCTTCTTCGTGCCGTACCAATGTAAGAAAAATTTAATTTTTCTTGCCTTATTCTTGGATAGTGCTATTGCGGGGTAGCCGTTGGGGTGGTGCGGCAAGTCGGCTGGCAGGGGCCAGGAGCTGGCTCGGCATGGGTTAAGGAGATGTCGTGGCAGGGACCACTGCTTGGGTAGCTTGGCTTGGCTTGAGCCAAGGGCAGCTTGTGCAGCTGGGGTCGAGGATTGTGGCGCTGGGGCGCAGTGCTAGGCGAGCCGCATGGCTCATGTCCTTTGGGCTCTTGGACCTGACTCGGGCCAGGCTGGCGATTGAGAGAAATAAGGAGATTGCGGGTCTCATGGGCTGCTGGAATGTTGGGCATGCAGGCCTGCTGCCTGCTGGAATGCTGGGTTGAGCTCCCCTGCTGATTACCATGAATGTCGTTGGCTGCTTAGTCCTCTTTGCTGAAAGAAAGGTGGGCTGCTCCAGAAAGAGGAGGTAAAGAGGATCAAGGCGGATGCATTGGCTCGTCCGATCGCTGTCGTGGAGCTTACTATGAATGAAGATGGAAAGAAGAGATCTTCCCCGCCTACTCATGAGATGCCAATTAAGAAAAAACTGAAGATTTCTTCTGCTGCTCATGAGGGTCCGCTTGCTACCGAGAGGTATGTGATTGACATGACTTCTTCCAATGGGAAGAAAAATAAGGCTGCTAGATCTGAGCATGTGGCGTCTTCCATGTTGAGAATGGCTAGTACAATTGTGGATAAGATTGCTCAGCGTAAAGGTTTTATCATGCCCCCAGTGCCGAAGTCTGTACCAGGACGTTCTTTGGGAGCCAAGTCCGGTTCACCTTTATAGAGACTTGCTATTATGAAGAGTGGTAAGGTGGACTCTGCTGCTAAAGTGGCGCCAAAGCCTGCTCCCTTTGCTGCTGAGATTGATTCGCCTCATATTCAAGATCTTAAGCTTGCAATTTCTGAGCTTCGTTTTGCTGCTTATGGTAAGAAGGGAGTGGATGAGCTTCTCTATTTCTTCGGAAGACTTGCTTGCTTTTACTTTTAAGGCTTCCATTGGTGAAGTAGTTGGAGAAGTTAGTGCCCAGACTAGGGCAGCCGGGGGTGAAGCGCCGGATGATGCTGCTAAGAGCGTTACGGCTGTTGAAGGTGTGGCGACCGAGTAGTCGTAGGATGTCCAAGCTACTGTAGTGTAGTATTTTAGGTAGCCTTTAGGATTTTCTTTGTTTTTCCTTGTAGCTCTTGTTTTGCTTGAACTCCTTTGGCCTTTGCTAGTTGTTTATAAACATGTTTTCCTTCGTTTTTCTTCATCTTCACTTCTTTTGTTCATGCCCTAACCTTTAGACTTGATAGACCAGTGGCAGGCATGCTACTTTTTATAAGCAGACAAGCTCGCGTAGCCTATGCAGCCGTAGGTGTTGGTGTAGAACTTTGCAAAGTTGTTAGCCATAGGGTTGGCAGCCGGATGCCTTACTTACAGAAGCAGACAAGTCCACGTAACCACTAGGCTGTTAACCTTGACTTTCTTCAATTTCGTAGGTTGCGTAGCAAGTATCACAACACTTTAGGACTTGGTGTAGGTTGTTCCGCGCTTTGCAAAGGTGAAGCTTATCGACTACGTAGCATGTCGGCAGTGGATAAAACTTCGTATATGCGCGCTAGCTTGTTTAACCTTTCACAAGAATGTGCGTTTGCATAAGTTTAACGCGGCTTTACTACTCGAAGGGCAAGCCGTAGGCAGTCTTCTAGAATCCGTAGGCTACCTTAGTGCACTCGGTAGCAGCTTTAGGATTCCAGGGCAGCCGTCCATCGAATGTACTGCGTAATATGCCCTCTTCGTCTTTAGGGCCCGGTTCCCCACGGATTAGGCCAAGAGACCCAAAATCCTTCAGTTAGCTAAGCCTTGAAAAAGACCATTGCGACTACTTCTAGGAATCCCGGCGCAAGCCATCGTGCATATAGTTATACTAGGGTAGCCAGGCTCATCCACGTCTGGATATTCGGAGTGTGAAGTTTATCCTCCCGTCTTGGAGAACTGACCCATATGGGTGTCGGGGAATTGGTTTACCCTCTCGCACTGGAGAGCATGGTTGGTCCCTCAGGGGGCGCAATTCCTGCGATGGGTTCCTAAGAAGGGCGCAGTCTTCTTTTGAAGTGCCAGAGTGATCAGTTGTTGTAAGCATGTAGCCGAGCCAAGTTGTGATTACTTCTGAATTCCTCATTGAAAAATGAGTGAAACGAACGAGAACTTAGCTGTAAGGTAGGAACTGCATAACAACTGGATAGTCATCGACTTGTGAGGTGGTACCCGTCGAGCTTCTTGAGTCTTCGGGCTTTGATGTAGTGGGAGGTCACACATGGTACTTCTTCAGATTGTAGGCGCTCCACTACTTTTCGATCTTTTTATCGTTTCATGGTGGCGAGGGTGTAATTACTCTTGCCGCCTATTCTGCTGAGCTTGTACGGACCTTCCCAGATGAGATCCATCTTTTTGGAGCCTTCTTTGAGGGCAATGATGAAGGCTTTTCTTAGGACTAGATCTTTGGGCTGGAACTGCTGGATCTTGGCCCTTTTGTTGTATCTGGAAAGGAACTACTGCTGGTAAGCTGCGATGCGGGTGATAGTCTGCTCGCACTTTTCCTCTGCCAGATTTAAGCTTGTGGCCATCTTCCCTTCTTGTTGGTGATGGATTTCTTGAAGCAGTTGAGGATCATCTTTTTGGATGTTTCGGCCCACCTATTGCCTTGAGAATATCTCGACGTTGACATATGCTACTTTATGCCATATTTTTGGAAGAACTTAGCCAGATCTTTGCCCACGAATTGCGGGCCGTCGTTGGTGACGATGGATTAAGGGATGCCGAATCGGTAAATGATGTTCCTTTATATGAAGCGCTCTATGTCCGTCTGAATCGTGGTTGTCATGGGCTCTGCTTCTACCTATTTGGTGAAGTAGTCGGTTGCCACGATCATCATGCCTTTGCCCCTAGTAGTATGGCTGGTGATTAGCTGGGAATCAGAATGAATTGAAAGCTTTTTCACCGCCAAGTCTTTTGTCATTCGAAGGCCTGCTAGTGGGGCTTCGTACTTTGCTTCATTGTTAGATGCTTTGAAACTTAGAGTGATCGCCTGCTCGAGCATTGAACCATTTAGGGTGACAAGAACCACGGCTGCTCGCGAACCTTTGTAGTTGGATGCGCTGTTGACATGCAAATGCCAGAAATCTCCATTGAGGGAGTAGGTCCGACTAAAGTGTGCTCGACTGCCTTCGGGGCGTCATTAGGCTGCTCTGTTGCGTTGTCAAGGTTAGGCGTGAAGGCTCGGCAGGAAGCCGTGGAGCTAGGGCCATGTTACATGTAGCAGGAGATGCTTAACTTTCGATATTGGGCCACTATAGAGCTGAATAATAGAGTAAGGGTCGGCTAGGGCCGTGTGACGCACGGCAGAAGGTAGTGCTCAACTGCCGGTACATGTTGCTCTTATGTAGAATCTTCTGAGATGATGAGGACAAAACTTGCTTCTGAGTGTTCCTTCCAATGTTCTTCTGCCCTTGGCATGTCTGCTGAGTTGTTACGTTCGTTAGAAAGCTTTGCATCTGTTAAGGTCTACTCCTTTATCGTCGCACGTCTGGATTCGGCAGAATGGTGCATCATGATGATGACTGCGTGCGTTTGAAGGTAAAACTTAAGCTTTTAGGTTACAACAACAATCGCCAAAGTTAGCTTTTGAATTTCTAATAACATCAATGATAGTTTTTAAACTGTGGAATACAACTGATAGCATCGAGGAGAGCTTTTAAACTGTGGAATATAGGTAGTCGGGCCCCCAGCTCTTCTCGCATGATGGTAGAGCTTATTGCTACTTTAGATACCGTCAAACATGCGAATAAGTCCTCCGCTGCTTCTAGGGAGGTGATGTCGGGTACTTCTTCAAGTCCTTGAATGTGCATTGGCGAGCCTCATCCCAAAGTGCATGCTTCTCTGCCAAAGCAAAAGAGTCTGCTAGAGTTAGATCCTCTTTCATGATCAATTTTCCGAATAACGGGTGGTCTGCTGGAAGTCCTTTTTGGAAGGCTGCTCTAGCTATCGAGTCGTTGCATCCAACTATTTTTGCCTTCTCTACTTTGAACCTCCTCACATAGTCGCGAAGCGATTCCTTTGGGTTTTTCTTGACTTCGAACAAATGGTCAGACTTCTTTTTGATCGAGCGATAAGATGAATATTCTTTGGTGAAAACCAAAGAAAGTTCATAGAAATTTCGAATGGATTGTGGCGGCAGGGTGTAGAACCAATCTTGCGCCTCGCCTTGTAGAGTGGTGGCGAATATCTTGCACATAAGATCATCGTTGTTTCGATAAAGGATCATTGTGCTTCGGTAGCGCTTTAAGTGTCTCTCTGGGTCTTCATCCCCTTTGAAAGATGTGAAATGTGGCATGCTGAACTCACGTGGAGGCTCTGCCTGCTCGATCTCCTCCGTGAAGGGTGACCTGCTTATGTTGGTTATGTTCTGTCGTAGTGCCTCATCGGTGACCTCGTTGCGTTGGAAATCATACAATCGCTTGGTCAAGAGTTTCTCTACTTCTTCCTGAATTTGCCTTTGTTGGGGTAGCGGAGCTCTCGGCTGCCCCCATCCATAACTTGCTGGTCTAGGCTGCTCTTCCATGTGTTTGGCTCGTCTATGCCGCGGATGCAGTGCATGTGGTGCGTTCCTAGCAGGCGAACGAGTTCTTCGCAGGCTGATGGTTGAACTTGAGCTGGATTGAGTGACTGCTTCTCTCCGTCAGTCGTGCTGCCTACTCTGATGTGAGTTGGATGATGCTCTTTGTGGGCTTAGCCGCGAATGGACACTTTGCCTGGAAGGTTGTTCATGTTGACTATCGGAGTATGACCCCAACCGTGAATGTATGCTCATCCGTGGGCCTAGTCGAGAGTGCATGCTCCTCTGCGCGCTAAGACGGGAATGTACACTGCCCAAACGTTCGGCTCGTGGCTGGTCGAGTGGCTACTTACCAGGATGCTGCTGAAAAGGTCTGTCTGCCCTTGTTCTACTTCGGGATACCTCGTCCGAGGCACGTTGGATCCCGATGCGTTGCAAAAGTTGATTCACCAAGGTTGTCTGTTGTGCAAAGGCGCTCGTCAACTCTATGACTTGTCGAGACAAATGTTGTTCGCCATTTGGATTGGAAGAGCTTGGAAGGAATGCGCCTCATTGGGCAGTGGAAGGGTGGTAGACTCCGGGCGCGAGATTTGAGTTGGGAAATGTGAAATCCGCGAAAAAATATGGTGAGAATGCCCCCGGCTCAATGGTAGGTCCAGATGGTTGAGATAGTCTTGGGCCGACTTGGGCTGCTTGGAAAGCCACGAGAGCAGGCTGAGCCGTGAGAGTGGGCTGCTCGACTGGAGCTGGCTGGGCCACGAGAGTGGGCTGCTTGACTGGAGCTGGCTGGACCACGGGAGTGGGCTGCTCGTCGGGAGCAGGCTGGGTCACGAGAGCAGGCTGCTTGGCAGGAGCAGGCTGGGCCACGGGAATGGGCTGTTCGATGGAAACAGGCTAGACCACGGGAGTGGGCTTCTCGTCGGGAGCAGGCTGGGTCACGAGAGCAGGCTGCTTGGCAGGAGCAGGCTGGGCCGCGAGAGCAGGTTGCTTGGCGGGAGCAGGCTGGGCCACGGGAGTGGGCTGCTCGACGAAAGCAGGCTGCTCAATGCGCGGTGCATGTGAATGCGAGGCTTGGGATTGGGTCCACGTAAACTTGGATGGCATGGCTTGGGTCGTGGTCTTGGTACCGTGAGCCTTGGATGGCACGGCTCGGGCCGTGGTGAAAGCTCCATGGACCTCGCCACGAATGGCTACCGAAGTAGTCACCGCGGTGGTTCCCATGGTGGCTGTGGTGAAGGCACCATGGACCTTGCCGTGGGTGGCTACCGAGGTAGCCACCGCGGTGGTTCCCATGGTGGAAACTCGTGGTGGTGATGTCGCTCCCCTTATTGTCGCATTTTGCGTCACGGATCTCCGCAATCTCATTTCTTGTATATTAGAATTTTAACTTATGGAATTTTCTAAATTTCTAGCCATTATATTTTGTTTATACGTTTTATCAAAGAAGCTTTGCAAGTAAAAAATTCTAATAATAAGAACGTATGAAAAATATTCAAATGGACTAGAAAATAAAGAAAAAACCTTTTTGTGCGAGAGTCTTCTACGAGTATGGATTTCAACTCTCAATGAAAGCACCAATTTGTGGATGCAAATTTCTTCCTCCTTGATCTTGGACAAAATTGCACCTACAAAATAAATAACACCTTTGGTTATGGCCACAAGTCTCACGCGCCCACGATGAATGGGGGGACTTTGGCCGAATAACCTCCGATGCCAAAGTTAGAATTTAGAGAGAAATAGTGTTTAGAGAATTTTGGGATTTTTGCCAAAGTGTTGGAATTGGTTTTTTGGTGAGAATGAGAGTATATTTATAGGGATAGGGGTGGCTAGGGTTTTTTGGGTTTAATTTAGGTTTAATTAGGAGTTACCAAATAATTAAAAAGGGAAAATGGTGGAAAAGGTAGAGAATATGATAGGCTCTTTTTGGATGGGAATGGCCGGCCCTTGGTGTGATTTTTGGGGTATAATGGGTGATTAAATTAGCCTTTAATATATTGATTATATTAATTGGTTGAGGATGTTATGGAATGTTTGAAATAAATGGCTAATTGAATAAGGAAAAGAGGAGGTAAAAACATATATGGAATGAAATAGGTTTTGAATTGTTACCCATTTTGGGTACTCCTGACTTGGTTGATGGATGATTCTCCACTGCTCGAGTGTAGGAAACTCGGTATGCCTCGATGGTATTTTTGTCCTCTTTTGTCCAAAAGTCCACGTGTCGCCTAGTGAATATTTTTGGCTCCACAAGGATGACCCAGACGTGAGGTGGGATCTAGATTCTAATATGGAGGTTGATGATGAGCGGTACTTCAATTTATTCTCCTAATTTGCTCTCATTATCTAGCACTTTTGTCTTGCAATTTACTGATTTATGGTTTATACAGTAAGCCTTTACCAAGCAGAGTAAAGAAAGAGATTGTTGAACCTGAAGTTGAAGATCCGGTACGTCACAAATCTTCTCTCGAGCTCAACTTTTTTATGGGTGTGGAATCATTTAGACTATAATTCACTGTATTTGGCTGCCAATTCATTTGTATATTCTTAAACACTACAACAACAGCAAAGCCTTTTCCCACTAAGTGGGGTCGGCTATATTCTTAAACACTACTGCATTAAATTTCATGTATAGTAAATCTGTGCTCATTGTCTGATAATGGACAAGTGGTTATTGTTTGTTCATGGCAAAAAAACAGAAACATATTGACGAAAGGCTAAAAGATGAAGTTACAGGAAAAACAAAAACTCCTATGTACACAAGTTAAATAGTCCCTCTGGAGTTTACTGTTTCATTCGTTTAGATGATGCAATGAACCAACTCAATATGCACCCTTCTTGACGGCTCCAACCGTAAACTTACTAAAACCTGGATATGACTAGAGTCTATTCAAACCATCCAAATCATATATAAAGAGGAAGCTTGTCTCTTCATAGTGTTCCATTGCTCCCCTCTATTATCCTGTCTCTTGTTTATTGTTATGTGAAGCCTACATTGGTGATTAGTAATGTTCCCTTTCTTTCTTATGAGAATATAATGTTTCCAGCTATGGTATCTACTGCTGTTTATGATTATATGTTTATATCCTGCACGTAGCATTACTTTCTTATGATGTGCTCATTTCCTTTGCTGTGCCGCATTTTAAAACTTGCATGAACATGGATGATAACCTATTTGTTATGTTTATTTGCCTCAACATTTTCTAATTCTGGTTGTTGTGGCACACTGAAGAATGCTAGAAGCTCAGGCTATGATCCAGCAGTAGATGAGATAACAACAGGGTGAAATTAACACATAAGTCCATTAGAATCAGGTTCCTCTTTCATAAGAAAACCCTCCCACAAATAGTTTTCTCTTTGACATTGATATTTGCAGGCTTTGGATATGGGATCTGGATCAGTGGATGAACCAACTGTGAAAGTTGAACAAGACACTATGAATAAGCCTGCGGACCAGATATAAACGTTATCACGATCAAATTTATTTAGGGTGACTTGATCACAAGCAAAGTCATTCAAACTTAACCGTCCTTCGATTTGTGAAGTTGGTAATTTATTTGAGCAGTAGCATTTCATGTATCTTAGCATTTCTTGTATTTGTAAGAATTCAACGCTTGTTTAAACGATCATGGATAAGTACCCAAATTTGGCCTTTTGTACATGTTTTTTTCTTCACTGTTTTGAACTATTAAAAGTTAAATAGGAAGGCATGGAACTGTCATTATACTGTTGTATCCCAAAACCGAATTCTTTGGTCGGAACCCTAAAACCGTGCTGCTTTCAGGAATCGTAAGTTCAAATTGTTCAATCGGTAGTCCACTGCCCCTGATTTTGGTGCTCCAAAATCCAATTTTCCTCTTTCATTTGGGAAGATGGGATTAGAAATTTAGGATGTCGAATGATGTTCATAGAGGAAGCATTTATTACTAGACTCAAACCCGCGTTATCCTGAATGCTTGGGTGTAGGTGACCAATGTTTTTGAAAAGTTTGGATGTCAGAAATTAGGATTATAATCTGCTTAACACATTTCTTTACTCAAAAGAATTTTCATTTTTCATTAACAAACGATAACTTTGACGGTATTGCAGTAAAACCGGTAACTATTTTACAAGGGAAAATGGTAAAAGGAAAACCCCAATTTGACGGTTTCTCTTCCAATAACTTTGTATATGTTCCTGTGTCCATCAGTTGTATTTAGATTTGTAGTTGTTCAGGGAGAACCAACTCTGAGCCCTTTTCAGCAATCGAGCATCGACTGGAAGACTTGCTGAGTGTTCAGTATCAGTATCAGTATCAGTATCAGTATCAGAACCATCTATACAGAGTGAACTTTCAATTTCACACAGGTCACTTGCATTAGATGTCCTTTCAGCTGAAGCACCACTTGAAGATATCCCATTTGCAGTAGGGGAAAGCACTTCAGGTTGTTGAATGCTACTAGTGTTTCCCTTTTTGAGTTTCTTAGTCTTCCCGTTAACTTTTCTCCTCATCTGTCCAGATGTAATCCACGAAGATAACCCCACAGCTCCAAGTAGCGGCAGCACAATACGATAATCTTGTGTCAATTCAAAAAACAGCAGAACTGCCGTAAGAGGTACCTGGCAGACTCCTGCAAGAGAAGCAGCTATTCCAACCTGTAAATGGAATCTCTCCAATTGTCAACTACATCCAGATTTCGAGATACCTTCAGAATTTAGCAGAGAGATACCAGAAAGAGAAATAATATATTCACCGAGAAAAGAAAGGTATTTGCCCCTGAAGATAATGGCTATAGGTTTCTGGATAATAACATTCAAATGTGACTTGTTCTCAGAAATTATCAAAAATAGAATTGGATCGGAATAGCGTCCCATTCTGTTTTGTAAACATTAATAATTAACTAATGAAACAACTAATTTCTGCTAATAAGAGCCTGAAGTCTAATCAGAATGCAAATAGGATAAAAAAAAAACATTATATCAAGCATACTACTTGAACAACGCTAGATATTTCAGTTTTGAAGGTAAACTATCTTCTAGATATGAAAATGACATAGAACAGTACCAGGCCGTATGCTTGCGGTGATGCTACTTCCAAGACGGAAAAGATGAAGTATAGGATTGGACTGAGAACTGCAGAACTGATGAATTTTCCGTATGCCATTCCTGTTGCTGCACCAATAAAAAGTGATGGAGCATAGTAGCCTCCAACTAATCCAGAGGATTGACACAATGAGGTTGCACCTATCTTGTCCACTACCAACTGAAGAAACTGATCAGCTGAGAGGCCTTTCTCAAGTGGTCGAGATTCCAGCAAAATGTCAACATTCTCGAAACCCCGATAAAGAATAAAGAATTTCAGGATATGCCAATGCCATCAGCCCAATAGCCATTCCACCCACAACAGGGAAAAATTTTGGTAGGCCAACGGTCTTGTGAAGATTGTCAACACATACCCACATGTCTGATGTGCACTTTGATAAGGTTAATGAAACCAAGCCACATAGGACACCCAGCAATAGATACAGAGGAAGCTCGGAAAATGATACGAATACCTCTCATTATTAAAACCACAGCTTTAAACAATAACTTGAACATCAACCTCTAGATATAATATACCAAAGGTATGCCTGAAAAATTCATCCCAGTACAGTGAATAAACTAGCGTTGTAACACAATCATATATGAAATTACCCATTTGGAATATGCAATGTAAATCAACTACCCAAATAATGGGAAAATTCAGAAACCATATTCAGTAAAGGCAAATCACATTACCAGGAGCAAGTTATACCCCGAGATTACGTACTGATGCCATAGTCAATTGCAGAAATTATTTAAATAAAAGAACCATTTTTTGTTCACTTGGCACATGAGTTTTTATACATATAATTTTGAAGAATCAACAGATAATTGATAGTGTACCAGCAGGTGAGCGGAAGTCATAGTATGGCACCTTAAAGGCTGATTCAGAACAAAGACCAGCTTCTGAAACTGCAGAAGCTATCACAGCACTAAGTATGACCATAGAAGTGGTATTCACAAGTGAAATGGATGAGGAATTAGGTGGTGATGGACTCTACGGGAAAGAAACAACCGGAGACAGCAGCATAAAACCCTGTCAAAATAGAACAACAATTACAATGAGGGCATACATGTATTGATAATGACAGCATAGATACACACAAACTGAATACCAACCAGAAGCAATTCCAGCAGCCACATGAGAGAGCCTTCTTTGTGAACTTTTATCAAACACATCACCAACACCCTTGGCTATAGAAGTTCCAATCTCTACGCTAGGAACTCGGGACCTAACGAGTTCCCAGTCCCAAGTGTGACACAAGCAGCAATTGCCTTGACAAAAGGACATGATGCTGCCTTGAGACCATCAAAAACCGAAATAGGCATTCCCATTTTCACTAATAAATTCTCTCCTTTTTCTCCTCATTGCTCATTGCCATTGTTATCTTGTGAACCATCCTCAAGAGCATCTCGAAACAAGTTTATGATGACAACAATCAAACTGTTAAGGGTAATAAAGGATCACCATATCACAGTGCACTCAAGGCACCAGATTAGTGCTTACCATAGTGGTTAAGTAATTAGCAGATAAGACTGTTCTGTAAGATTGGTGACTAGGCAATAGACAGTTACTGCAAGATATTAGACTTCTACACAAACCCCCAGAAGCTGGAACCAGAATCACCTGCTTCCACGTATCTCCCATGTACTCCTTTCTCAGCCACGAAGCTCCCCGTTGCCGCATCCCACCCCAGAACACGTCAAGGATCTCATGAACCTTCCCATTCATGTCAAAATCTCAGAAAAAGCTCAAAACTTTTATGTATAAGCAAGCAAGAAAAAAGCAAAGAAAAAAAAAAGAAAACTAATGAAATTTTTTTGAAAACTTTGAGTTTTAACGATAATGATAAAATAAAGGATAAAGTAAATAGTACTAAGATTGACTTTTTAATGTAAAAATGATTTTTTGTTAAAATAAATAGTACCGGAAGCTTTTCATTAAAGTTTCCAAGAAAAAATGGGTAATGATTGACGGAACCTGAAGTTCCAACCCAAATTGAAAATAAGGGAGTAGCCCGACTTCTTATAAGATAATGCAAGGTTACTTAACTTTCCTATGTGGTACAGATTTTCATAACCTCACGTGCCCCTTACATGTTGTAGGACTCAAGCCAAACAGATGAAAAACACATCCTAATGCATCTCATGAACATTTACAATTTGTGTAAAATTTCAGATAAAAGCTCAAAACTTTGCAAACAAGCAAGCAAGAAAAGGAAAGATGGACAATTGAGTAATGGATAAAAATCAAACATACAGAGTAGTTGAAGAGGACGACGCAGATTCCGGTGAGCAGACCCACCAAGCTCGACGACAGCACTATCACCCAGTTCCCTCAGCTACGGCCTTGTACTCTGTTTTTAACTTCCCCTTCCTGTTCTTCTGCTTTTTCTGTCAATGCAATTATTAGGCCGGTTCTTTGATTTTGATCCGAAACATAGTACTACTTCAAAGATCCCCAAATGTTTTATTTAACAGACCTTTCCACACACATCATGCAATGCAAGAAGTTTCAGGGACTAATTAAATAGCAAAAATGAGGATATCACGAAAGGGATCAATCAAAATGTCTGAATTGTACCAACAAATGAAGTTATTTAAAGGGTTTATAATCATATTTTAGAATACTAATAATTGATGGTCTTCTTAAAGAAGAAAAGGATGTGAAATCGACGAAACGTGAAAACACCATCGTGGACATGAGCTGCTTGTTGGCCATGTTAGGAGTAGTTAATCTATATGGGAGTGTATAGATTATCACCTCGGCCTGGATTAGGCAAGTTGGAGCTCTCACCCCTGGCCATGTACGAGGCATTTTGGATAAGCAACTTTTAGTCTCTCTTGGAATATTGCCTAACTCCAGTAAAGCTCCTTCTATTGTCCCTGTTCTTTGGCACCCCCCTCCTTTTTCTTGGGTAAAAGTGAATACTGATGGCCTTGCTAAAGGTAATCCGGGTCCTGTGGCATGTGGCGGGGTTTTTCGAGATTCTGCGGGACATTTTCTTGGTGGTTTCTCCCTAAGCTTGGGCCATCGTACTTCTTTCTATGCGGAGCTTCATGCTGTCATCCTTGCTGTTGAATTGGCCCACGCGCGAGGCTGGAAAAATTTATGGCTTGAAAGCGACTCTTCTAGTGTAACATCATGTTTTGCTTCTGGATCTTTCTCTCCCCCTTGGTCGCTCCAGACACGCTGGAACAATTGTACTCTCCATTTGCAGAACATGGTTTTTCGTTGCTATCATATTTTTCGAGAAGGGAATGTTGCTGCTGACAAATTAGCCAATTTAGGGCTTCTATCATCTTCACTTGTTTGGCATTCCACTCCCCCAATAGAGATTCTTCCTCCTCTGCACTCAGATTTCTTGGGCATGCCAACCTACAGGTTTGTCTCCTCTTCTTGATGTGTGTTCTCCTTTCTTTTCCTAACCTTTTTGGTTTCCCTTTTGTTTTGCAGTGTGTCTTGCAGGTTATTACACCTTTTAAGGTTTTTAGAGGGGTTTGGGCTTATGTCCGCCTAGTCTTTTCCCTATATTTTCTTTTCCAAGAGGGGTATGGTCTATGTCCCCCCTCTTTTTCCGGTATTTCCTTTCTCAAAAGGGGTAAGGTGCATGTCCCCCCCTTGTATTTCTTTTCTATTGTTCTATAAGGGGTTAGGTTTATGTGCCCCCTGTCTAGGTGTAACTTCTTTTTTCTTATCAATAAAATTCCCTTGTACCGCCGAGGTTCCCAAAAAAAAAAAAAAAAAAAATTAGGTTTCCGCTTTAGACGGATTTACAAAATGATGTCTAAATGTACAACTGCAATTTACAATATGACAAAATAACATATCAAATATCCGACACACAAATGACTTTGATTTCTAAATTATAGCTACCTTCTCAATCTCGCATTAATTTGTGCCTTTCTATATGTGCATGTTTTTGTTTCCTCACTTTGTACAAGTTGACAAATAAAAAACGGGGTGTGCTATCCACACACCTCTTTTTACTTCTCACACACCCCTTGTTCACCCACACACCTCTTTTTACTTCTCACACACCCCTTGTTAATTTATGTCTATTGATCTTCTTCAATTCATCCGATTCGATAGCCGAAAACTAAAAAAATGTGAGAGAAATAAAAAGGGGTGTGACACCCCATCGAAAACATAAACTTGGTAACCAACTCTGATATGTAAATTGTATTTGTTGTGGTAGTACCTAATGGGCCGGGCTCATGAGGACCAGTGGCAATTTTGAAATATCACCACAAATACAGTACCATTTTTCTCACAAAAAATCGAAACGAAAAATCGATTAACGACATACGTTTTTCTGCCTCAAAACTCTTGGCATCCAAATCGGAGAAGAAAGCAACCAAATCCTGGTCCTCCGAAATCTTGGTCCTCCGAATTCGTGGTTTTCTGATTCTTCCGGCGCTCCTCACGCGTACGGCAGCCTGAGAGCGAGGCGCTCTCGATTGATTCCATGGTCTGATCTTCCGCGCATCACAATCCGACGGTGGCGATGGCGTCGACGCAGAACCAATCGGCGCATGTGGATCTCTTCGATGCGTATTTACGACGGGCCGATTTGGACCGCGATGGCCGGATTAGTGGCAACGAAGTCGTCGCTTTCTTCCAGGGCTCTGGTCTCCCCAAACAGGTCAATGCGCAGGTACTCTCTCTCTCTCTCTCTCTATATATATATGTATATGCTTGTGTATATATGTATATGTGCATCTGTATGTATGGTTATATTTGTGAAATTGTAGTGGTTAATCGGGATTTGATGCTGGTGGAACTGTGTTCCGAATCAGATTGATTTTGAATTTTTAGTCTAATTGTAGTTGAAGTGGTAAATGTGAGCTCGGGATGTCTTAATTCTCTTATCTAAGCTGAGATTTTTATTTCGTGTTAGTATAAATGCGGAATTGATGTTCAAATGGTAGAAAATAAGTTGATGAAGAATTTATACTACAGTTAGTGAGGTTGAGAGAGTTATGTTATCAGGTCATTAATATACCTTCTGGTGTATCCGTTCGACCTGAGGTGGTAAGCAGACTTTAGAAATGTGTTATATGACCCAAGGATTGATCGAGGATTGTTTATTACATTATAATTGTGCAGTAGTGAAAACCTGCAGCATAAGATGACTATGGAGTAGTTCGGATTGTCGCATACAGGGGAAATGTTCTTGGGTCAGGATCATATCGACAAATATGTTCATCAAGCTGTATACTTGTTTTGCTGAAGGAATTTCCGTATAAAATGATAACCAGGGGCATTTTATATTAAATATTGATTATATGAATGCACTTTCTCATTAGCTTGCATTGCTGAACATAACAGGCTCAATCAAGCATTTTTTTTCTGCAAGATGCTTTGCTGCTGGATGTTCATTCGTTGCATGATGTGTTCGTATTTTGATGTAAAAACTTACATATGCCATGGATATTTTGTAGATATAAAATTTTATTTGTGATTGGGAGTAATCTTTTGCTGGCCAATTGACATACGAACATCCATAAATATATACTATTAAATTGAATCATGTCTAAATGTGCAGTCTAGATTGATAGAATTACTACCCATCATGCCACATTATCTTTGATGGCGCGGTTTAGGGAGGGACGCCCTCTTCCAGCAGTTCTACCAAGCAATGTTATGTTTGATTTATCCAATATTTTTCAACCTGCAAATGATTACTCCAATGCTGGCAATGTAGCCTGGAGACCTGCTTCTGGTATTCATCCATAAAACAAATCACTTTTATATTTTGAAACATGTCTTTCTTTGATGGAGAATAGTTTCTTATTTTTCACTTTAAAAGGCTTTTAACAACAGCAATTGATAGTCTTGGTGCTTGGCACATGGCACCCCAGCTGGAGGAAGGCCACCGAAGACAGTTGCTCCTTCTCATGCTGAGGAAAAGCAGCAGGCCAGTCAGCGGAAACCCAGAGTAACAGAATTGGAGAAACGTACAGAGGAGGTTAACTTACTGAACTCAAAGTTCAAAGAAGCAACTGAAGCTGATAAAAAGGTACTTAGAACTTTAATGTTTCCCCAATTTTCTCATCTTGAGCAGCAAAGTTATGTGTGCATGTTACTTCCTGATAAGTGTCAAATCATAACAAATATCCCAGAGATTTAGGGAAAGAAATCTTGGATGCTAGAGAGAAAATTGAATATTTCCGGGTCAAAATGTAGTTCAGCCATCGAACTTGTAATGTATCTTTTGTATTTCATTTCTTTGTGTATGCATCTGGCTTTTTCTTCATTCTTTTCTTCCTTAAGCTTGTAGCGCGACCTATAATTTTTCTCATTAATTTTGGAATGTTCCTAGTCCTATTGAAGCAAAGAGCCCTATAGTTTTATCGTTGTTACAAATTTGATGATTGTACTATTAAACTGGGGCTGTGTCTTTCTTTTTTCAGCCTTAATTTGCTGTAATATTTTACCTTCTCTAATAAAATTTGTTTAGCTGATCATTGTTTGGTGCAAACAAGAACACTGAGTTTTGCCGTTGTTAGTCCAATCGGGCCATTCATATTTTTTGCTCATTGCAGTTCAGCCATCAAAGAGGTCGCACTTGGTGCGATGGCAAGTGCCTTCGCCCATGAGCGGTAGGTCTCGGGTTCGAGACTTGGGAGCAGCCTCTCCATAAATGGGGGTAAGGCTAGCCGACATTCACCTCTCCCAGATCCTGCGTAAAGCAGGAGCCTTGTGCACTGGGTACGACCTTTTTTGCAGTTCAGCCATCAAGCAATCGCATATTTTTGTCGTGTTGAATGTTCAAACTATCGCGCTTGGTCGTGAGTTTTTTACTTTGCCCTGGCGTGGTGTGTTAATTAATGTCTATGTTTATGATATAAAGGTAAATCAAGTTTTAAAGATAACAAATAGGCTATAATACACTTGGCCATAACTAGCGCTTTATAATGTATAAAGTATAAACAATACCAAAATAATAAAAGCCTTGCCTAGTTGTTGTCTTATTTCTTGGTCAGACAAGTGAGCTACCAAAGTACAAATTTGCCTTAAAAAGTTTTTCCTAATCACTTTCATTTGCTTCAAACTCATCACTTGATCCACTAACTTGAGGCTCATCTCCAGATCCACCACCTTTGGAATCATCATCTTGTCTTGTTTCTTCTTCTACTTTTGGTCCCCTCGACATGAACGCATGACCAAATTTGAATTTCTTAGCATCTTCTGTATACAATGGGCATATACCACAGCTTTCCACCTTCATTAAATGATATGAATCCACCGAGCAGAAGACAACAGAGGCCTCTTTGGCAAGTTTGTAAACATCAGGGGAGAAGTTTTTTCCTACCTCTTCACTTCTAAAGGCCTTATTCCACACATGCACGTGATGTTGGCCGTCACAGTAGTCGTCGTAGCTGTCGCCTGGTATTTTGTACCTAGAACTGAACAGTTTATGGCTTTCACCCTTGAATTTGACAATGAAATTAGCTCTTACCCACCTCAACCTCACGAAATGAGGATTCTTTGGAAACCCAGAAACAACAACAGAGAGAGCGAAACCAAATAAACCTGTTCGAAACCAATCTGGACGAAGTTCGAGGTCTACTGAAGATCCCTCGTTTTGATAGCTGAACCAATTTGGAATTTCTTTTCCTGGACATACAATGTTAATCTGAGGCCAGGGATTAGGAAGCCAGCTACGGTAATTAAATGGCGCAACAGTTGCCATTCGCATAATTGTAATCTGTGCTTCATCCATTATGTTGCTCCTTGAATTATTATCCAATTTTGGGCAATTAGTAAATACTTTGAAACAATAATGAGGTTTATCCCAACCTTGTGCGAGTGCTGTCCTCGAACTTGACATCTTCAGCGACGTGCAGCCTTGAGCTTTAACATTACATGGCACTGGGAGCTCTGGTATAGATTGAAGCCGCTTGCAGTCGTTTAAGTCGAGTATAGACAACCGAGAAGCTTGTTTGATGCTTGCTGGTATTTCCAATATACCGCTGAAGCGGAGATCTAGTACTTCTAAAGAGAGAAAACAGCTGGAACGCAATTTTTCAAGTCTCCAACAACCATTAAAGTTGAGACGTTTAAGATTGGTTAAACTGTAGATAATTATTGGGACATCCTTAAGTTGCTTGCAGAAACTAAGGTCTAAATATTGAAGCCTATTTAGATTTTCAAATGACGAAGGAAGCATTTCGACAGCTGTGTATTTCAAACAAAGAGACACCAAATGTTCCATTGGCTTCAAGATTTCAGGGAATTTGGAAAATCTAGAGCACCAGGCAAGATCAAGACTCTCAAGATATTTCAAGTTACAGATTGATGAGGGTAGCTCTGTAACTGCTGTTTGCACTAAACTTAAGGACTTCAAATGTTTCATTGGCTCCAAGATTTCAGGGAATTTGGAAAATCTAGAGCAATTGGTGAGATCAAGATTTTTCAACTTACACCTGCTGCTTGGAAGTTTCTCGAGGTCTCTGCATCCAGTTATATTCAAGTAAGAAATATTTTCGTTAGACCAAACTGATTCAGGCAACTCCTTTATACCAGAGCATTGTAAATCGAAGTAATGAATATTTCCTGGCATCTCTGGAAGATACTTGAGACTGCTGCAGAATCCAAGATCAAGATGAGTAAGCTTGTCAAGATGTTGAAAACACGAAGGAATTTCAACCAAACTTTTACTGCCCCTGAGATTTATCTTCACAATTTTTAGACTCCCAAAGAGATTTGGGACTTGAGTTAGATCTGTACACCACTCCTTGACAAGTATCTGCAACAAATGAAATAGAAATATAAAGAATTAATATAATTTCTACACTTGATTTTATACAAGAATTAAAATAGGCATATAATATAATATAATATACCTGCTCTTCTTTCCAAAGCTTCTTAACTTTGCCATTTGGCATATGAAGCTCAACTAGATTTTCTGCAGAAAAAGTTGACGGCAAAGATTCCAATGGACAATAGCACCACTCAAGATAACGAAGAGAATCGGGAAGCTCCAGAGAAGTGTTGAATTTGACATCGGGAAGCACTAGAGAATCCCGCGAGTGAACAATTAGCAATCTTAGGTCAGACATATTTTTGAAGTCTGCACGATTTAATGGTCGCTTTTGAAGATTATACCAATTAACCTGTATGGCTTCAACATTTGGAGTTTCCTGAGAATAAGAAGAAAGTTTAAATATCCAACATAATTGTATCCTCCTCTACTTTCTAAATAAACAAACATTTGTTCATATTCCAAACACTTCCTAACACAATAAATATTCGATCAAATTCATCTTTTAACAATCTCACTTCTTTATTATAAATTAGTTTTACTTTGTTCTGTTATCATCTCAAGTTTGTAATTTTTTTTTTCTAAAAAAAAAAGAAAAGAAAAATATTGAATGCATTTGGCTCTTACCGTGTTACTTCTCAATACACGATAGACATCCTCATCATTGAACAACCTACTCCGTTTACCGGGATCTTTAATATCTTGTTCTTGAACAATTTTCCTTCCCATTTCTTGTAGCAAATCGTGCATCTCTATGATTTCCTTTCTCCCTTTTGAATCAATTGATATGAGAGACATCTCAATGAGAATTCTAATTCCAGATGTCGCAAAGAATCCACGAACATTTAACATTCGTTTTACCTCAACACCAGACTTCCCTTTATGAAAACATGCTACATCCAGAAATATATCCTTCTCATTGTCTCCCAATTGATCATAACTTATTCTCAACACTTTGTGGATATCTTTACAGGGAAATCGTTTTAATTTGTTGAATTCATCTTCCCATTCTTCTTTGGTCTTGCAATTGAAGAACAATGACCCCAGAATTGTAAGAGCTAAAGGAACGCGTCCAGCATAAGCCACCACCTTTTTTGCCAACTCCTTAAAATCTGTTCTATGAGCACCTTTATTCTTGAAAGCACGAAAACAGAAGAGCTGAAGAGCGTCATCCGATTTTAATCCCTCAACCTCGTAGATCTTAGCCTCTTCAACAGTTTGCCCAAGTGTGCCCTTATCTCTACTTGTGATAATGATTCTACTTCCACTGCCATACCGGAGATGATCGCCAGCTAAACGTTCCATTTGCAATGAATCACTCACGTCATCTAGAACAATGAGGACCTTTGTACAACTGAGCCTATCTCGAACCAAAGTTGATCCTACGGGCAAAGAAAGTTCTTCCTTTAATATCTCCTTAAAAAGTGTTTTTTCCAAGTGATCTAGTCCACCTGCTTGTTCTGAGTTCTCCCTAACATTCTTAAGAAAACAAGAACCTTCAAATTTAGAAGAGTGTCTGCGAAATACAGCCTCGGCAAGGGTGGTCTTGCCAATACCACCCATGCCCCAAATACCTACAGTGATGCAAGCGTCCGGTAAATGAATGCCTAACAGTGATTCAATCTGCTCGATGCGGCTTTCAATTCCAACAAAACCCTTTAAATCGTAGGATAATTTGCGACACATTTTGGCCCAAATATGATCGACAACTTTCTGAATTAGATTTGCTTCCGTCTCCGTCCTGGAGTATAGACGTATATGATTAGGTAGAAAAGCAATAGTCAGTCTCAAATACACTTTACCAAATCTTAGCACAAATCAAACTGTCACAAGTTTAAAGAAAATTTATAACTTTAGACAAGTTAAAGAATGAGTTAGTTACCCGGATTCGTTTGAATAATGAAACGCAGATAGATTGGCTGCAGTCGTCAAAGCATCCCTCCACTTGTGCACCTTGTCGATACTGTTGTCGAAACGTTTTTCAAGTTCAGCAAATGCAGCTTCATAACTCCCGTGCTGTTTTCGTACATCAGATGGATTGATGTGGTAGAATACGGGTATAACCATCTGGCCATATCTTTCCTTGCACTCGAGTATATGCACGAGTTCATCTAAACACCATGTGGAAGAAGCATAGTGTTGAGAGAAAATGATCACCGAAATCGTGGATTTCTCGATTGCCTGTCGGAGGGCAGGTCCGATTTCTTCTCCACTCTGAAGTTTGTAATCGATGTAGGTTTCAATTTTCTTCTGAAGTAAGGCAGCATGTAGATGGCTGGTAATACCAAGGCGGGTGTCCTCGCCTCTGAAACTGATAAACACATCATACTTTTCTCGACGTGGGGGGTTATCAGCAGCGGATGATGAAGAAGAAGCAATGTCCATAGCATCTAGTTTTCAGATCCAGCAACAAGATGTAGTTGCAGAGAGATTAATTGTTAATTAGAGAGAAATAATACTACGACGTTGCACCGAATTAAGAGGATGCAAGAGGGGGGAGAGAGAGACTAGTTCAGAATTTACTTGAATTGGCTTTTGACTACATGCACAAAATTTCGAAGGCTCGAAATCAACGAGTGAGAGGTACGAAAGTGGAAAATGGGGCGCATTGTAGGACCTATTATCTTTAAAAACTCTATAATTTAAAGAAAGATATTCATATATTTGAAATCTTAATATGAACAACGTCATCTCAGCATGTAAAGTTACTAGTATTTGAAAACCATAAAATGAGCAAGTGTAAACCTTTTCTCCTTGCTTTGCTCCCCTCACAATCAGTATCATCATCGTCACCTGATCGATTCCTGCAAATCAAGTTTTGGTTATGTTTCATACAGTCAAAAAACAAAAATCAGATTATGCATATACCAAAAAACACCACACAAAAAGGAAGAGCCCTATGCGAAAAAGGATGCAAAATCAACTTGAGACCTCTTTCTCCTGTTCTCTTCCTTGTTTTCTTTTTCCATTTGCTCTCTCTTTCAATCTTTTGTACCGAAGCTTTTTCAGAACCTGTGTTTAGAGAACCGTTTAATCCAAACGTCAAAAGGAAGACAATTGACAAAGATGCAAACAAAACAAAGTGACATATGCTTCCAAAAAAAAAAAACAAAGTGACATCTGGTGACAGGTCACCAGCAAAGAAATTAACAGCAAACATAACAAAAATTAATTTGCAAATTAAATGCCAGCATAACATAAAACCTAAACTTATTAATTAAAAAGAAATGACAAAAAATACAGAAAGAGCCTTAAACAGTATCAATACTAACCTCTGACAAGTTACCAATTTGACGAGGGCTTATTTGCTTTCTCCAGCTTCAAAATAATATCCAAAACAATTACTTTTTTGCATCATCAGCATCAGCAAGAGCAAAGGCGGATGAAGAAGAATAAGAAGAAGAAGAGGCCATATCCATAACCTCTAGTTTTCAGATCCAGGAAGTAGTAGTTGCAGAGAGATTAATTGTGAATAGACAGAAAGAGAGAGAGAGAGAGAGAGAGAGAGAGAGACTGGTTCGGAACTAAGGAGGATCAGTAAAGCAAGCGAGAGAGAGAGAGAGTGGTCCAGAATTAAGGAGGATCTAATGAAACGAGAGAGAGAGAGATAGAGAGAGAGAGAGAGAGAGAGTAGTTCAGAATTTACTTAGAATTGGTTTTTGACTACAAAGGCTCTTCAGGAAACTGTGAGGATCCTCTCCCGAGTCAGGATTACCAGCTCATCTGGACTGTTCAAATTTAATCCAACAATTGTAATTATTATAATTTTAAAAGGTACCTTGTATGAAGCCGTTGGATTAAATTTGAACGGTCCAGATAGGTTGATCAGGAGGATCCCCGTCTTGAGCTCAGGAGAGGATCCTCTTCCTTCAGGAAAAGCAACGAGTAAGAGATGGGGGCACGTGGGATGAGGCCCTCCCTTTGCGCGTCCACGGTTTTGAAATGGAAAGCTATGACTAAATTTGCAAACTAAATAATGTATCATCAATAGGAAATAGGTACGTTTAACAATATTTAAACAATAATTTAATTATCAACTTCTATATCATTTAGTTTATAAAATTTAGTCTACAAATTTAATCTTCTTAACATTACTCTTTTTCCAATTAGTTAGTCACCAATTATAAGAAATTTCCAAGGATATTTTAATATTTTTCACACAAAAAGTGCATTTCACACTACAAAATCTTGGAGGGTAGAGTGAAACTCTCCATAGCCTCTCTAGGCTCGAAAATGGTAAATAGTCGTGACTTGCCACCATTTGTCTATTTTTTTTTTAAAAAAAAAGTATATAGTTGTTGATTGAATAAGATTCGGTATCAAACTTTCCATGCACATGTGACAGATCAAGTCATTAGACTATTAATGAAAAATCATTAAGTCTCAGCGTCATTTAGTTTGATATCAGCATAATGTATTACAAAATCATTAAAACTATCAATCTCACCACCATGTTATGATAAGAATCAAACTAAACATGTGAAACCCCACCCCCCAAATTTTATGAAATTCCACATTTTACTTAAAAATCGAATTTTAACATTTCAGCCCCTCACTTCCTACCCAATCAGGATCCCCTTTTTAGATTTCCTCTCCTTTCATTGCTTGCCACGTGGCAGTCCACTAACTCCTCCCTATCACTCTCTATCATTTCCCTCGAGTTCACTCTCTCTATTAGCTCACTCTTCTCTCACTTTCACACTTTCTCCCTCTCTCTTCTCGATCGAACTCACACCCACACACACCCATAGGGACACCCCCGACGACAACACACCATCACCACCACCCTCGTGAACCTCCTCTCCCTCTCCTTCGTCTTTGTGAAGCATGGAGAAATCAGGAAAACCTTTCGGCAAACCATGTGGTTTGCGAGCCAAAATCCGGCCTACTCCTACCTCCTCACGGCGTGAGATAGGTACGAAACTCTTCCTCTCATCTCTATCTTCAATTTGATAGTTGGATCGTACCCTAGGGTTGTGAATCGCAGTCGACCGGAGCTCAAGAGGCTCTGGCCTCATTCCCCAGCGAGAAACTAACCCAGGCCCTTAAAACTGTGTAGAGTTGGGCCTTACGGCCGTGTAGAGTTGGGCCTTAAGGCCGTTGCTTCTTAGCCCATTTCCCTTGAAACCCTAACCCAAAAACCCAAAAGAAATGGCCTTGGGGCCGAGTGGGGCCTTCAGCACATTAACCTCAAACCCAAATCATTTTAGTTTTAATTATTTTATTTATTTTCTTTTTAAAACCCAAGGGCATTTGGGCCAGGCTTTCAAGCCCAAGCCATTTGACTTGAAACCCTACGAACCTAGACCTTTGGGCCGGGTCACCAGAAGCCCATTGAACCCCAGGCCCAAGGAACCCAAGCCCAGAAACCCTTTAGGCCCAAGCCTAGGATCCGAACCAAGGTTCGACTTGGATCCGGCCCAAACCTGGTCGGATCCCAGAACCCTTGGCTGCGCGTGGGCCTGCACGTGTGGCCGAGCCGGCACCGGTGCGTGGAGGACACGCGCGCCACTGTCCATGGTGGTGCCGGTGACTTTTCCGATCAACTTTTCGGCGACTTTTCCCAACGTGTGGGGGTACCCGAGGTTCCCCTTTATGTTTTTCGACGTCTTGGATCTGTTAACGACGTCCGTTTTATGAAATTCAATCAGTATAATATAGTTTTATTAATTGGACCCTTTATGTGCTTAGGTGCAATTATTAGCAGCGTTTCCGTCATTCCTTTTTCGTACGGCTCTTCGACGATGAAGTATATGTGAGTGGACCCCTTCTAAAATGCATGTTTTAATAGTAGAAATGCATACATGAAAAACATGATTTTATACATAAGTTTTATGAGATATTATGCTTATTGAGAATATTTTGAATTACAATATTTTATCAAATTGATGTTCTTTGTAGTATATATGATGAATGACTATATACTACTTACGAACATGTTTTTACACACTTCTTTATAGTATATATGATGAATGACTATATGTTATGAAGATGTTTTGAGATATGATGTTTGAGCTATTGAGCTCCGTTGAGATTTATGTACCTATGTTTGGAAATAGTATATTCACTGTTTTGTGCTTATCTAGTGGTCACTGTTCCGTCTACGGGCGAGAGATATGGTTGTTGGCTAAGGGTCGGGAGAAATAATCTCTAGCTTCGGGCTGAGAGACATGGAGCTGGCATTGGGCAGGGAGAAATAATCTTTGGCTTCGGGCGCAGAGACAAAGAAGTTGGCATGGGGCCCAAAGATATTGTTATTCGATACCAGTATTTATTACACTATATACGAGCTATGACTCGGAAAGATTTATGGCATGCTAGGGTTTTCAGAAAACCTATTACATACAATGCTATTAGATTTCATAAAACCTTGGGAGTTAATATGTTGATAACTGTTTCAGTATTATATATATCCAATGATTAAAATATCGGTCGTGCAGATAATATCAGGCCTCCAATTTACTGATATTTCGGGGGATATATCGTTATCGTTTTAGGTATCGGGAAAAAATCAACAAAAATGACAGATATAGGCATTGAAACACATAATTTTGGTCTAAAACTTTCATAGATGTTATGTACATTATCAATGAATGTATTGAACAAATAAAACTCAAAATTTACTAATAATAAGATATACATATGATGAAATATAAGTGGTATGTAATGCGCGTTAACGAAAAGTTTTTCTAATAAAATGTTTATTAGAATGAATAAACAACGCATAAATCCATAGTTTGTTTAAACATTAGATTACAATTTAGATAAGTATACAACTACATAAATGAAGAGCTCCTATAAGGTTCAAACAATGAGGAACAACCATCTAGATTCATACAATAGTCATACCAAGTCATGTAACCCGAGCAGTTTGTAAGCCATGTTTGAACATGGTGCACGTATGTCTCTCTTGAGCTCCCTACTGTCCTCTCATACATGGGATAGTTAGGATTAACCCAACTAGTAGGTCCATAGTCTGTTTCATCATCTTGAGCTCCATAACTAGTTCCACTATAATCAGACATGACATACCCATAACCATCATAAGATTCATTTGAGTTAGTACTAGGTCTAGTTCCTATGCTTATAGATCCAAAATTGATCGCCATGTCATCTTCAAATGGATTGATTGGTTGGCTTCTTTTCCCTGAGTATTGCTTCCCAATTGCGCCAATGCCTGGTCCAGCTTCTCTACATCCATGATCCTCATCTTGGGTGGCATGAGTAAAATCAGCCTCGATAGTAAATGGGCTATATTGTCTTCCTTCTTCATTACCTCCTGCTCCAGCATTACTTCCTTCATCATTATTTGACGAATTGGATGAACTTTCCTTTCTACTAGTACTGGCATCGTCTCTCAAGGGACATCTTTGACCTTGCCGAGTGCCAAGCATATCATTTTCAAATGATGAAGTATCTCCACTCCTAGCATCTTCGGATATGACTCTATCAACATCAACTCCTTCTTGGGCAGCATGTTGTGCTATAACGGCATCAGGGTTGCCTTGTTCATCATCCAAGTGAGCTGTCATAATCCATTGTTGAATTGGATTATTATCATCATTAGATGGTTGCCCTGCAATGTCAAGAAGGTCTATGTAGTCATTTTCTACAACCTTGTTCATTTCGGCCTCTTCATCACGTAGCTTAAGTTTCATATTATAATAGCAAAAGACAATCTTTTCCAGCCTAGTATATGCGAGACGGTTCATTTGTTTCGTGTGAATAAGAGCAAATGTACTCCAATTTCACTCACATGCCGATGATGATGTTGTCTGTGACAATATACGCATAGCAATTTTTTGCAAGTTCGGGGCAGAATCACCATGAAGATTCCACCATTCTGCTGGGGGGATCGATTTTCTTGATTTGACGGCCATCTCAGTGCGCAATGTCTTTCTACAGTCTCTAAAATTTATCACCTGGATTCACAATGTTTTGTGTTCAGTATGCATAAAACTAAACTTAATGAGGAAGACATTGTTTTGTGTTCACTTACCTTGGCCCCAAATGCTTGCAAACCTTTATCCCCAGTTGGATTCAACCTTTCAAATACGCATTGGAGTCCTGAAAGTAACTCTTTATTGTGGCCAACCCCTGTTTCATATTGATATCTAGGGTTCAAGTAGTGGGCTACAAATATGAAGATTAGTTAATGCCCGTTGTATAAATTTAAGAATTGATGCACATTTTTACTAAGAGATTAAAACATACCATCTTGATGTAATGGACGAGATAATGTGACATCCCATATGTGATTGATGATTTTGAGAATCCATTTTTTTCCCTTCAACTTAGAAATCTTCTCTTTCATTATGTGAAACATATCATATAAGATAGGCATTGTAGGAACTACCTCTGTGTCAACAATTCGCAGGATGCTATACAAAGGCTCATAGATGGATTGCACTCCTTCCATGGCATCCCAAAATCTATGATCAAAGACTCGACTTTCAATTCTCTTCCTTTCTTATGATTCACTGAATCGACTATTATACCATTCCTCACTTGTAAAAAGTTGCCTCAGCCCAGCTTTCTTATTTAAGATACTATTGATGGTGATGTAGTTTGTCGCAAACCGAGTTACACCAGGTCGGACCAAATCTCCTTTACAGAAGATCCTCATTTGAGCCAATAGCCAACCATGATTGTAAATGTAGTTGGTTAATTTCCTAGCTTTATTTATGACATTAGCCACCGACTCTTGCTTCCCAATATCTTCAAATATTAGATCAATGCAATGTGCAGCACAAGGAGTCTAATAAATATGATACCGCTTCATCATTATCTCTCCAGCCTTAACAAAGGTTGAACCATTGTCGGTGACAATATGAACAACATTCGACGACCCAACCTCTTTTATGACATCCTTCAACAATTTGGCGATGTACTTTGCATCCTTGGTTTTATTTGAAGCATCCACTGATTTCAAAAAAATTGTTTTCCCGTTTGAGTAGACCATGAAATTTATTATGGACAACCTCGTCGGGCCAGTCCATCCATCACTCATGATTGTGCATCCATACACGCCTCAATTTTCCTTTACCTTTTCCACATAGGCTTGCATGTATGTGTGTTCCATATCTAAGAACTTATGCTTTATTTCATACGACGATGGTGTGGCTACACCTTGACCTAATATAATCGAACTCATATTAGCAATTGGTGTGTTTAGAATATTTAAGTTCAAGAAAGGAAAGTCATAAGGAATAAAGCAAAACTTGCTTGTTGGGCTGCAGTAATCATGTTCTTGAAATGAGGGAACTTGCTTTTTGAGGAGCCACATTCTCAAGTATGAAGAATTTGCTACAGTATCTTCCAAGTACATCTGCTGAGTTTCTAATCATGCATTTGATTGTTCTCTGTTTTGCTCTAGTGTTCTTGTGTGGCACTGGTATCGGAGGAGATCAGAGTGGGTCTCGAAGGCTTTGAGTGCAACGGTATTGCTGTTGACTACTACCACTTGCTCCCTTTGCAAATCGTTTGCTTCCCATTTCGTAAACTCCTCCTTGTCTAAACCATTCTTCTTCCTTCGACGCTCTAATGGCAGCAAGGTAATCTTCTTTCTCCACATGGTGCATGTTTGGAGGATATGCATATCCATCCCCATCATCATCATCATCAACAGGATTGCTACTTTTATTGCCCATGTATCCCCTTCTTGCTGTAGATCTTATGTTTTCTTCAACAGATTTCTTATGTTATTTGCTAGACTCTTTATCCTTTATCCATGCAATTACCTCATTCTTAATATCTGATGGTACTTCTTTGCACTTCTTTACACTCTTATGTGGATCAAATCCGGCCAAATGATACTTTAATCTTGTAATTCCACTACTTTGAAATGTGGATTCACAAAATGTGCATATCGTGCCATGCTTATTGCCTTCTATTGGACGAGCATATTTCCATGCCACATCAAGACCACCAGGCACACTAGCTCCACTCGGTCTACTACTACTTGCCATTTTTAATCTATCACACTTAACTATATTAAATTAACTTACAATATCAAATCTATCACAAAAATAATACAGACCATGAGGGAGAGCCACATACCTGAAACAACAGTCAAAGAGAACTTGCAAACAAGGAAAGAAGCTCACATACTAAATAAAAATTGAAAAGCTCGCAGAGAAAGAAGAGAAGTGAAGATTTGGTGCCCCAAAAAAGTAAAACAGACTCTGATTTAAAGAGGGCTTCTCTCGTGATAACAATGGGAAGTTTTTGGGGTTGGGGGACAATGGTATATGGGCTTTGCAGACTTTATTTTATGGATTCCATTTGGATGATTCTCTGGCTTTGATGGAAATAAAGGTAGTCAGATTTTTTTGGAGGTATATGGGTAGTGCATTGCATATTGCCAATTACCTGACTTCAAAAAGTGAAAAAGAAACAACCAAAAAAAAAAAACAAATATTAAATGATAAAGAGTTCCACAAGAAGCTCAGACACATGTGCATCATTTTCTTGTGGGTATTAAAGATATATTTGACCAGAAATTTAATATTTGGATTTGTGTATTTCTTTCTCTTCAGATAAGACACGTATGTCCCCTCAATTCATTGTGCAAAGATTCTTTATAGTAATAATTAATGGATACTCCAAAAAATCTTTTGAATTGGATATTGCCAAAAGCCTTCACACATATCTAATCACTGCCCACATACCTCCAAAAAATATGTTCGGTTTCAATTTGCTTCAAAACTTTTGAATTTTTTGGGTTTTGTTATAGGTATCGGGAAATATCGAGAACATCGGCAAAATATCAAAGATATCGCACTTATCGGGGATATATCGTTGATATAAGGGAAGATATGGCCTTACCCCCCAGTATCGATATCGACAGTTGAAAATATCGATATATCGGTGTATCGGCCGATATTTCAATCCTTGTATATATCAACTTGGTCCACTCATGTTTGTTTAGCGTCCCTTTCAGGACATATAGGAATGAGGCTTATGATCCGCACTACGAGGCATTCCCATACCCGTGACTTTGTGTCTCTCTATCCTCTTGGACATTCTTGTAATAGCATATTCCGCTTGTATTCTGAATTAGATGTATGCTCTGAACATGTCATGCATTATCACTATGCTTTCATTGTAAGCAGTTGAATATTATTATATTATTTTATGTAGTTCGAACGAAATTTGTATGCATGTTTCGCATGTTCTCAGCATTTGCATTCATAAATGGCTTGCATCACCCTGGGGTGTCGACTAGCACGTGACCATCCCGATGTCCCACGGACATCGGTATCGGGGCGTGTCGAAAAAGGTCTTAATAGTTATTCATTAATAATCAATGGGCTAGTTTGCCACTTCTATTTTTGAAGCTATTAAGAGGCCATAAGAGAGTCTATAACTCTGCCTGAAATTATGTGTCTTGTCCCAAGTAAGCGAGTCATGATCCACCATCTCTCTCTATCCATCTGGGCACCAAACTAAGCAAAAGATAGATATAGGTAGAAATTGGGAATGAAAAGCAAGCAAGGGAGGAGAAAGTAGTTGCCCACTGAGACTAGATCAGTTTGAGTTCAGCAATTGTACTAGTTAACCTGACTTACACAAAGGTTACAAAAGTTCTATATGCTCTGCACAATCCAACGGAGATGTCGAATAAAAAAATACGGACAAATAAAATTTCCCAACTCAAGAACCTTACTTTCCCCGTATAAAAATTCAAAGCATTCAAACATATGAAGAAAGACAAAATAAGGGCACACCAACATCCGTTCATAACTTTTATTACAGCTTAACAAGTCACAACTCACAAGTCATCCCTTATGCGCTTTATGTACAAAGTTTTTTTTTATTTTTATCCATCTTACTAGTTTCAGCTTTGATCAGCAAGCCATCTAATGAAATTTAATCTTGACAAAGATAGCTAACCTACACATGGTGAGTCACCGTAGCACTCAGTAACATACCAAAATGTACACGACTCTTCAATTAAAGATAAAAGCAAACTAAAATATCTATAGCCCTTTGATAAAAAGTATATGTATATTCTATATATGTGTGTGTGTGTGTGTGTAGGAGTGTGATGTATAGGAAGTCAATCAACAATTGATGAGCCCGATAAAATTCTCTCTTTGTTGGCGAAATGTTTTGAAGTTAAGAAGACCTCATCGGTGAAGTTCGTAAGATAGCATTAATGCAAAGGTTTGCGACTGTTATTAAAAGATATAAGACAAATACATATTTTGTTATTGGTTGCGATAGAGGTGGGTATTATTGAGTCTTTAAAACTTCACTAGATGAAAGAAATAGAAACTCAAGATCTCAGCTTGTAAATTGTCCATTCGAAGTCAGAAGGCGTAAAAAGAAACGTGAAGAATTTTGGAAATTAGAGATAAAAAGGTTTGTTACATAACCATGAACTTTCGAATGACACGTGTGGACATCCTTCTATTGGAGTTTAAAGATAAGCTTGAAAAGTTGCCACTTACTCAAAAAGAGGATACCAAAGGGCAACTTTGTGAATTTCTTAATACTTCTATTCCCTCAATTTTTTAACCTAATGTTAAACCTCTCAAAGGTCATCCGGTAGGGTCCAAAAATAGAAAAGAATCAAGTTCTACAAAGTGTAGTCCTTTAAAGTTTGAAATAGCGGGGAAGGCTTAGAAACGTGCTCGACATATATGTCATTATTTATTGATTTGTCTTTTAATATGGTGATTATTTATGTATACGTATAACACTTAATGTTTATTATTTATAAGTGTGAGGAGCATAATAATTTGCCAAAGAAACTTTTTTTTTTTTTTGAAGAACACCAAAGAAACTTTTTGTTAATTATATCCTATATACTAAAACCCAGTTTTCGCTTGGCACTGTTGATGACCAGTGCGATGACCGTTTTGCCCCTCTGTTTCTCCTAGCTCTCCTACTTTGTGGCCTGCTTTGTACAGTGAGATTACGGTTTTGCCCATTAGATGCACGTGTCGACCATCGTTGTGCAACGCTTTCTTCTCTCTTTTTCCCTTCCGTTTTCATTTTTCCCCGCGCGTCGATCATCGCTGGACCTCCTTTCTACTTCTTCTATGCTTTCGCTTCTCACTCTCTCGCCATTCTTAGTTTTGCTATTCTCAACCCTAGCTTTCTGTCTCCAAAACGGCTATTTTTCTCGCCCTCCAACCTTCCATCTTTCTCTCAGGAATTATCGACAACAATGCAATTAGATCCGATTCAATTTTTTTACCCAGAAAAATTGGCGTTTCCTTGTGAGTTTTACGGCTTTCTCAGTGTGGGTGTTTTTAATTAATTTATTTATTCATTTTTGTGGTAGGTCTCGGGTTCGAGACTTGGGAGCAGCCTCTCCATAAAATGGGGGTAAGGCTAGCCGACATTCACCTCTCCCAGACCCTGCGTAAAGCGGGAGCCTTGTGCACTGGGTACGACCTTTTTATTCATTTTTGTGGTTTTAGATTTGCAGATGGGTTTTGTGTGTATGTTTGCTTTTTGTGATTATGTTTGTAGGCTCGGATCCTCCTCCTATTCTTCTTCACCCAAAACCAGCAGCCCCACCTTCGATTGATATCGTCGGAAACACCACGAATTGAGGTGCAACACCAATACTGTAACAATTATAAGAAAAGAGCTCCAAACCTGCAAAGGTTTTCTTTTTTTTCTTTTTTTTTTGTTATGGGATACTGAGATTAAGTTTTTCATTTTTTTTGTTTCTGGGTTGCCTTCAATTAAGAGAATTAGGGAATGGGTTTAGCATGAATTTAAATTCTGGGATATCCCTTGAGGAAAATCTTGGATTTTTTTTTAAATTTTTTTATTTTAATGAATATTTGTATTGATTCACTTTGAAACCTCTTCAGTTGAACAAGAAGGTTTGAAATCTGTGTTCTTCAGGTAAAGCTTCAATTTCATATAAAGTTTTCTATTTTCTTTTGAGTGAGAGAAGAAGCTGTAATTTGGGTTTATATTTTTTTCCATTGCAGATTTCGAAGTTGGACCGAGCTTTTAAATTCCACAAAAGCTTTTAGCTTTGTGAAGGTATGCTTTTTCCAACTCACCTCTTGCTTTTGTTGCACTAAATTGGTCGATTGGGTTCGAATTGCGAAGAGGATAAAGTTTAATTGTGTAAAAAAATAGAGAGATTGAATAGTTTGGGATACTAGAAATTGTAACTGCCACCTATAAGTTAATTGAAGAAGTAGAGCCCACAACCTATGGCCGAGACGAAGATACGAAAATTTTGATAAGCAAATTGGTACGTGAGAGGAGTGAAAAGTGTTGGGGGAATGGTATAATCTCAATTGTTGGGGTGGGGCGAATGGGGAAAACCACTCTTACCCGGTTAGCATATAATGATCAAAGTATCAGAACCCAGCTGGATTGCCCCCTCCGGTTCATGAATCCCCATATGGAAGAGGACTTGGGCTGATGCCCCATCCAGCATTAGCGAGGAGCTCCTCATAACCTCAGTTACATTCGATCTGCTTTAAATTTGTAATTTCAGTTTAACCTTAACTGCTGCGTTTTCTGGTGAATTTACAGAGAATAGGCAAGCTCAATTCGGGCCATATTCTGTCAAATTAGGTGGTAATTAGCCATTTGCTCCTAACCCTCCCTCCCGTCTGTTATAGCAGTCTCAGATCGAATCTCCATTCTCCTTCCTTCATTTGTAATACGCACAGAGAAGGTATTGCAATCTCATCTCTCTTTATCTATTTATATTGTTTATTCAAATGGTTTGGTGCTATGATTCCTCTGTTTGTGTAGTATAGATTCTTGATTTATGGTAATTCATTTCTTTTGCAGTAGAGGCCAGCAAATGCTTTTATACTTCTGCCAGATTCTGTCCGATGGGTGATGGGTCCATCAGGATCGGTCATAACTTTCCCCAATGAAATGGGCTTACCAGTGATATTCGACTCCAAGCCTCGCAGGTAAGAGCATTTGAAAATTCTATATACTTATTTCTATGATTATATGTATTTTTTTTTTCCAAATATAGATACTTTTGCTGTCACACGTGATGTGACTCTTTGGTCTTCACTAATGTCATTGCATATAATTAAATAACGGTAAGCACTCCTACCTGTTAATTTTATTATTTTTTTCAATTATTCTAGAAAATTTTTGAGGCCAAAGTTGTTCGCTTTTTTCAGTTTCTGCTGCTGCTCGGCTGCCTTCAGACTATGTAATGAACTCTTCTTCTCCAAATGTCTCTTCTTCAGATTGTAAAATCTTCATGGTCTGTTTGGGCTATTCGGTTTTCAATTGGATTCTCTCTGTTGGGTTCTGTGTTTGAAGCTGGAAAAATATATACGTTGCTTTTACAGTTTGATTAAGAATTCTTAATTAGAATTGGCTAATTCTTTTACTAAGCATTCGTTTGTAGTCATATTTCTAACGTTGGAGGTTTATTCTAATTTAAGATGGAAATTGATGTTACGAAGAGTTTAAAATGTCAGGTTGAAACGCTGTCGTTCTGTATGCAACTGAGCTTCTCAATTTCTTAATTTCTGAACATTTGAGGTGCTCTTCTTCTTAACAACCCGTTCTCTCCACTTCCTTATCATCTGTTTTGTCACCGAGTCATTGATCTTTTAATTATTATTCTGTCAAGAGTTTAGTACTAAAAGTTAGAAGTATCTTAATCCATTTATCAAGTCATTGATATACTAACTCTTATTCTCTGGAGGATTAACATTTTAACTGTTCTCATCTTTGGTGCAGTTATCCACTTACAAGAATAGACATTTTCCATGACTCCCCCTATTTCTACGAATAAATTGAAACCCACGAAATTAACAGATCATTGCTGTAATTTCCCCCATTTATCACAAAATTGGAAAAGATAACTTCATACCATCTCACAGCATCGCAAGGCAGAAATAAAGGTTTTGATTCACTTTCTTTCCCTTATTGCTCATTCTTTGTTTAGTTTTCCTCAATTTAATTCATCACATGTGTACGTAGTCCATTGGTCTATTGAAAATTTGGCTATTGACTTTTTACCACCACCAATGATTTGGGTTATAAATGACATTTATATTGACATGTGAATTATATATATATATATGTCATAGACCTATGTTTATTAAATGTAAATTCTATTGAAGTGTTATTTTTATTTCTGACCATTGATCTATTTTCATTAAGTATGATTTGACTTGTGCATTGAAAATATGGTTTGTATTGTATGATTGGATTGATGTAATAAAATGCAAGGGCTAATAGTGGACCGTTAACCCATTGTCATGGGGTTTGTTGTTTTGAAACATGTTTCACCCCTTGTGTCATTATTTTATTCTCGTTTCGTTGAGTCTTTGTAACTTGAGTAACTTGATTCATGTCTTAGTTCATTGATTGGTGTTATACAGTATACTCCACGATTCCGTTGAGTGATGGTCCGGAATCGTGTCCTGGTTTGGATTTCGTTGAGTGATGGTCCAAAATCCCTTCTACTCCGCGATTCCGTTGAGTGATGATCCGGAATTGTATCCTGGTTTGATTCCGTTGAGCGATGGTCCGGAATCCCTTCTACTTCGCGATTCTGTTGAGTGATGGTCCGAAATCGTATCCTGGGTTGAATTCTGTTGAGTGATGGTCCGGAATCCCCTTTGTTGTCTTGGCTCCGTTGTGTAGTTCGAAATCCCGTTCTTTTGAGATGTAGGCTTCAGCCGAACTGTACTGCTCTAGCCCTACATTTCGATGAGTGGTATGTGATATTGATAATGCGATGGTTGGCATTATTGTTTGAGGTGATTATGGGGCTATGGTTATTGTAATTATGATTAGGCTCGTTTACCATTGTGACTAGTGAATATGATTGTGCTCCGTCATTTGTTCTTTCTAATATTGTATGATATGCATTGTGATATATTGTTGAGACATAGCGAGCTATGTGATGAATATTTGATTGTAGGGAAATGACGAACTACGAATGGCTTGATCCCAAATGTGGGTACGTAGGCAGTCTAACGAGAAGGTTAGATGCAGCCATAAAGTATACAAAAATTGTAACGCAATTCGAGTATTGAATTAGGCTTTATTCATATCCTGAAGACGGGGTATGTTAGATATATGGTTATTTGATGACATCACGTGTCGATCCTGGACATACGTCGGGATCGGGGCGTGACAACTTTAATGATATCAGAGCAAATGATCCTACTATATGATATGCAACCTTCTCGAGTCTTGTTGGCGTGAATTACGATATGCATTGTGGTTGCATAATTTCATAATTTTTTTTGGCATAAAGATGCATTCATGTGATATATGGACACATATACATTTGAGACACATACATGAATTGCATTGTGTTGTGGTGAAATTTCCATGGTGATTATGAAAAATCTCATTAATGGGAATTATGATTTGCATTAGTATTGCATTATTCCCTAAGTTCTTTGAGCAATGAAAAGTTATGTGAGAAGTATATTTATGTTGTGAATCATCATGAAGTGAAGTAAATTGCATTAATTTTTTTAAAAAAAAGTGAAATGAATTGCATATGGGAATGGTTGTTAAATTTGTTAATGCACAAAACCGGAGGTCTTGGAACAACGTAAATCCGACCGTAAATATGCAAGAAATGTAAATAACACAAGATGTATCGTGTTATGTCCACACTGATTATTGTATTTCTCCGAGATGTTGAAGAGGGAGAGAGAGAGCTTCTCTGTGAGGATGAGAGCTCTAAGAGAGTGAGGGTATGGCCTAAGAATTGGCCTCCCCTAATGAGGAGAGTGAGGAGTCCTTTTATAGAATAATAGTTCTTCACTTATTACATATTTGCCCATTCCTTTATTACATAATTACATTTGAGTTTTCCGAGTATTTATACGAGATCTAAATATGGAGGCCCTAAGTATGGTACAAACAGAAGTCCCCTAAGTCTTCAGTCAAGAGAGTCTTTTAGCTGGAGATTTGAAATTCAGTCCATGTGTGGGCCGAGGTAACTAGATGTCGTCTAGGACCGATACTTGATACAATGCGGTGCTCAATCTGAAATGATGCTCAACTAGAAGTAGCACATGTTACGAGGCTGCTCTGCTTGTGTTGCCTTGGTTGGCTCGGCTTGTAGCGTTGAAGGTGAGGGAGTCCCTTTTATAGAATAAGGGCTCGCTCCTCATTACAAAAATGATGGTTTAGAGTTGATGCTCACGGCGAGGCGGTTGCTCAGTAGGCGGCGATGCTCTCTAATGATGGTGAGGGAGTCCCTTTTATAAAGTAAGGGCTCGCTCCTCAGTACATGAATAATGGGCGCTTTCTAATGAAAGTGAGGGAGTCCCTTTTATAGAATAAGGGTTCGCTCCTCAATACATAAATAATGGGCTAAGTCCCCCAAGTATTTTTCATGAGGCCCAATATATGGTACATAATGTAGTCCCCTAAGTCTTCGATCAATTGAGTCTGTTGGCTGGAGACTTCAAATTGAATCCATGTATGGGTCGAAGTGGCGGTTGTTCGGAGGCGGTCTTTGTGGACCATGCACCAAAGCTTTGTAGGTGAAGCTTTGCAAGTTGAAGCTTTGAAGCTAGAGCTCTGTAAATGAAGCTTTTGAAGCTAGAGCTTTGTAAATGAAGCTTTCGAAGCTGAAGTTCTATAAATGAAGCTTTCGAAGCTTAGAACTCTGTAAATGAAGCTTTCGAAGCTAGAGCTCTGTAAATGAAGCTTTTGAAGCTAGATTGACATGAGTGATGCTCATGGATGTTGACATAAGTGATGCTCATGGATGTTGACATGAGTGATGCTCATGAATGTTGACATGAGTGATGCTCATAAATGTTAACATAAATGATGGTCATGAATGTTTATGTATGATTGACATGAGTGATATATTTTTGATCACCTGGTTGGTGGTAATAGCGGCAGACTGTCGAATAATTTTTTGTGGTACTGAACATACTTTTGATCACCTGGTTGGTGATAATAAAGGGTCTGGCTCTTTTAGGCATATGGGTCTTCGCCCTCCACACGACATTGCAGCCCATTATTTTGGGCTTGCCGTTTTTTATTTTTTATTTTTTATTCACCCTCTGATGGGGTTATACAGATATATCTGAAAGATACGAAAAATAAATTACATCATTCAAAAATAAATCCGACCCTCTGCTCAATGGGTCACGCTTATAATTCTCTTTTCTGCATGCCATCACCACCGCAATTATGTCTGCTTCTTTTTATCCTCTTTTGCTTTCTGCTTTTGCTTTTACTTTCTTTTTTTTTCACCGCACATCTTTCTGTCTCTGTCTCTGCGCTACTGTCCATTTGTAAAGAGCATCTTTGGAGGTCATCACTCATGAGCTCTGCGACCACTTTCTTTAGAGGTCATTAACCCACATGTGCTTGCATGCACCCCTCTTCAAGAAATTCATATTCAATGGTTGCTTGTCTGTCTCTGTCTCACATATTATATCACCCACTTCTATCTTATCTCCTTGTTTCTTTCTCTACTTAAAAATGTTTCCCTGGCTCATTGTCGGTGATAAAGCTGGCATTTCAACGACAATGTGAGGAGGAAGTTCTAATGTGTTTATGCCCACGGAACTTGTATCTTGTACCCCCTCTTCATTCTTGACATTCTGAGGTGCTAGTATATCCTTTTTGACCTCAGAGCCACTGACCACATTAGCAGAGAGGTTTTGGATATCATCAGCGTCCTCAACCATTATTGCAATAGGCTGTCCCACTGGCACATCTTTTGAACCTTCAGGTACCAGTATCTTGGGTAGAAACCCTTCTTCAAGACTTTCAAATTCAACGGTAGCTTTGTCAGTTTCAATTTCACATAGTATGTCGCCCGTTTCAATCTTGTCTCCTTCTTTCTTGAAATAATCCCCGAAAGACCAATTACCAAGCATCTCAAAGAAGGTGTGGTGGTAAGTGTCTTTCCCTACATCATCGGGATCGTTATGCTTCCCGTCTGTGAATCAAGATCTATATGATCTTTCATGGGCTTCAAGCCCTCTTCTTCGAATACCCTACCTCAGTGGATTAGCCGAGTGGGTTAGCCGAGTGGATGTCGGCATCGCAGCTGACGCAGAGAGCGACAACGTCTACTCCTTCTTTAAATCGAGGCATTGTTCCCAATGGTATGGAAGGGAGACATGGGAGTTGAGCTCTACAGTGGCGTTTGAGGTTGATGAGGTTAAAGACAATGACCTGCCCTGCATCCCCGTGGCTGCCAATATCCCTTCAGTGACGTTCGAGCCTTGTCATTCGCTGTCGACTGTGACGTTACCGCCGTAGTTGTGGTGGCTGTGGTTGTGGTTGTGGTTGTTTAGGGAGCAATTTTTGGAGAGACCTCTCCAAAGAAGCGGCGATCATCGCCATATTTGGAGCTGCCATTTGACTCGGCAACAAAATCCCAGGATATGATTGCAAAAATGAGTGCAGAACTTGGACTTGCAAGAGAAACAGAGGGAACAAGGGCAGTTTGGGAAGAGGAAACATTTGGGTCTGTTTAGATGCAGGAATTGGGAAGGATTGGGGCAGTGCAGATGGGCTTGAAGAAGGCCTGGGTAAGGTTGAGGTTACCAGCTCGCGGGGATAGATATTTTCTCTGCCCACCCATTTCTTTCCTACCGCCACCCTCGATCTTTGACTCAACAGGGTCTTCCTGACTCGGTCATTGACTCGCCCAAGGTGCACATGCATTCAAAGCTTGTTGTTTTTTGGATTTCCACAGAGAGAGATAGAGAGTTGGGCGTCTTTTGGTTTTACAAATCCACGGCGGAGGTGAAAAATTGAGAGAGAACCGACATAACTTTTCGTGTCGATTCCCACAGACGGCGCCAAATGTTTATGCACAAAACCGGAGGTCTTGGAACAACGTAAATCCGACCGTGAATCTACAAGAAATGTAAATAACACAAGATGTACCGTGGTTCACCCCAATGTTTGGGTTACATCCACACTGATTATTGTATTTCTCTGAGATGTTGAAGAGGGAGAGGGAGAGAGCTTCTCTGTGAGGATGAGAGCTCTAAGTGGGTGAGGGTATGACCTAAAAATTGGCCTTCCCTAATGAGAAGAGTGAGGAGTCCTTTTATAGAATAAGGGCTCCTCACTTATTACATATTTGCCCATTTCTTTATTACATAATTACATTTGAGTTCCTCGAGTATTTATACGAACGGAGGCCCTAAGTATGGTACAAATAAAATTGAGGGCTAATAGGAGACCATGACCTTGCTTGGTTAATCTGCGATAGGGGGACATTAGTGGTCATGCTTGGTTAATCCGCATTGGGGGACCATACTATATATGGATCGCGCTTGGTTAATCCGTGTTAGGTGATCCTTATGACCATGTATGCTTAAGAGTGATCATGCTTGGTTAATCCGCATTAGGTGATCACTTCCTAACAGCTGTAGGAGTGACTCTGCTTGGTTAATCCGCGTTGGGGAATCACGTCACTACCTACTTGGTTATTTTCTAGATATTATGAAAATGTTGAATGTTAAGGTGATTGTGAGGTGGTGATAAGTAAATGGAGAATTTGTATTATACCTGGCACTTGAGAAATTGAATTGGGCAAAAAGGGTCGTGGATATAAGGGTGGATATATGAGATTGGGCGGAAAAGGCCCATAGATGTGAAAGAAAAAAAAAAGTGTGATGTGTATTGGTCAGGTATATTACCATCTTTTCTAGCTTACTAGTCACTGATTGAAATAAAAGAAAATGATGGTGAAATCATTATTCTGTCAATGATAAGTGTGGATAGAAATTTTAAAATGTTATGGCCAACGATAAAAGTGGTTGGAAATGTTAATATTTAAGGTATGGTGATTTGTTGATGGGGAATGAAATTATAAACTGTGATTATGGTTTGCCATTATAATGAGAATGATGGGTGAATATGAATGAAATTATGGAATGAAATATTTGAATTCTTTTAATATAAATGCTTTCCCAACTGAGTTTCTTCGTCCGATGAAAAGAATTGACGGGAAATGTTGATAATTATAAACTTGATTGGTTAGTTACCATTAACGCATTATGGTGTGAAATTATGATATTTTGTTAGTCACGTTAGTCATGGCTTGAGATTTGGCGTGTGACTTTGTCAATGTGAGATAAGTTAGTTCTATGACTGAGACTATCTTTAAATTGATACATGAATTGGTTGCATAATCTGTTTTGGTGAGAAATTGGGAACAAATTGGTTGAATGTGGCATGTTGACTAAAGTTTAACCCTTCATTTGTAAGAAAGAGAATAACTGCTGCCATGATAGTTATTCTTAATTCAAAGATTGTTTTCACAACGTTCACATGGATACCTATGATCTCGTTCCTTGTGTAGTAAAAATATGACGTAGGTATGCTCTGAAAGCAACACTAAAGGAATGTCAAAATTCGTTTCGAGCAAAAGTGAGCATATAACAGATGATGTGGAAATAATTTGAGTCAAATTTGATCAATGACTCATAATTCAATTCATTTGTGATCACTTGGTATTCTTCTTTCCATTTCCTAGTGATGTGATTGGAAATTTCAATAATTTTGGTTGGAATTTTGGAACTTGCTTTGTCAATTTTAAATGGTGGGTTGAAATTTTAATATTCATTTAGCCAACAAGACTTATGGCTTAAGGTTGATATTATTTTTGCAAGGGAATGTGGCTAGAAATTTTGAGAAAGAATCGTAGTTACGACTATGTATAGCCCATGATAGTAGATGGTTTACCAATGATTGTAATTATTATGTTAGTACCTGTCTAACCAATAGTAAATGTGATTTGATAATTTAATAATTATTTTAAGTTATGAAGACTGCGGCTTGATGTTTGATAAATATTTTGTCAATGTGTATGGCTAGAATTTCTAATATTTATTCTGCAATAAATGTTGCTAGGAACGGAGTATACGGGTGAGAATCATGATGATTTATTCGTTAATTTATTTGTTTTGAGTTGAATAAACTCGTAGACTGAGGTTACGATCTTATTCACCATAAAGGGAGTAATGGGAAATGCTTGTAATTACAAAATTGGTTGGTATGGTTGCCAGAATTATGAGTATACTGATGAATTCTTGTTAATAGTGGCATTCCTTGTGATTGTGCAAAGATTGGTGTTGAAGTTGTGTTGGGACGACGATGATTGTAATTGTGAGTTGTGGTACAATGCGGGTGAACTTGAGTTAGCTAAATCTGGCAATAGCTGAGGTGTGAACGTGTTTGTGCATCACTATTTGCTTGAATTGTTGCGTCAGTCTTTAGCGATTTAATATTGGGAAATTTCGAGGATGAAATTTTTTTAGGGGGGAAGAATGTGAAATCCCGTCCCTGATTTTCACTATTGCAAACTACGTATGTGTATTAAGGAGTTATTATATTATTTTTGAAATTTATATTAATTGTAGAGTGTTGAGATTGTGTACTCAAAAGATATCAAGGTGAAAAAGCTACAATTAAAAAGTTGCCCTTAATTAATTAAAAAAATAATAATTAAAGAAAAAGCCACGGGGGGTGGCTGAGAAAGGGAGAAGAAGAAAAGGAAAGGAGGTGCGGGAGAGAAAATGAGGGAGGAGGGGGACAAATCAGAAGAGGGGAGAGGAAGGAAGTGACGAATCAGAGAATGAGAAAGGAGGGAAAGGAGGGAAGGAGAAAATGAGGGGGAAAACCGGTTTCCCCTTGACCCATCGCGACCCGGTATAATTTCAGGTGAAAATCGTCAATTTTTCGACGAATTGAGATGATTTACCACCACTAATCATCACTTCGTTACTCCCTTTTCATCTTTCCACCTAAAATCGAGCTAATTTGACCTTGTATTCGTGAGATATGCATAGGTGGGTGGCGAGGTGGACAACGGCGATTCCACCATTTGTGAAGACAAAACCATTGACTACCACCATGATTCAACTCCCCTTGAGGTCTGGATGAAAGCCCAAACAAGTTTGGGGGCGGCGGAGCTATGGAATTGAAGGATTGAGGCACACCCATTTCTAGGGTTTCCGGCGGATTTAAGTGAATTGGAGCTCTTTCCGGCCAAATTGGACTTGGCCACAGGTATAAAGTTTGCTCTACTATTTGAGATCTTCATTTCTGTAATTTTTGGTAATTTTTAAAAATAGTTGAATTTTCCGGCAAGTCGGGGTGGCCGACCGCCACCCGCGGCGGCGCGTACGGCGGCGGCCTGGCAAGTGGGCCGATGATATCCTTTTAAGTTCAAATAGATGCCTTGATTTCATAATTGATAACCGTATGACGTAATTTGATAGTTTGGACTTAGTTTCATTACAATACCTTACTTGGTCAAAATATGAATCAACGATCCGACCGTTGGATTGTCATCAAACTGTGATGTGTGTTAGAAAATAATATTTGTGGATCATAGAAACTTACGGATCGGGAATCCGACGTACGGCTCTTCCCTAATTGGATTTCTAAGTTTGTAAAATTAATTGTTAACCGCCACCTAATTCTAGTAATTGGCGGAGATCCGATTGTTGGATCGCGATGAGAATTTAGTATATGGTTCTATGAGCATAATGTGGACTTTGGGAGGTTATGGATAGAAAATCCGATGTATGGATCTTCCGGATCGAATTTCGCAGGGTTGTGGACCTTACCGTTGCTCGAGAGTTGACTTTTGGTCAATATGTCTCGAAACGTTTTAAATACTAAATCTAGTACCACGGGATATTAAGTAAGTCTAGTGGGGTCACATTGGTTAGAGAGTGACTGGAAAATATGTGATGTAATTACTACCTTAATTTCTTATATTAATATCATTTGTGAATATTATTTGGGTTATAAATGACATTTATATTGACATGTGAATTATATATATATATGCCATAGACCTATGTTTATTAAATGTAAATTCTATTGAAGTGTTATTTTTATTTCTGACCATTGATTTATTTTCATTATGTATGATTTGACTTGTGCATTGGAAATATGGTTTGTATTGTATGATTGGATTGATGTAATGAAATGCGAGGGCTAATAGTGGACCGTTAACCCATTGTCATGGGGTTTGTTGCTTCGAAACATGTTTCACCCCTTGTGTCATTATTTTATTCTCGTTTCGTTGAGTCTTTGTAACTTGAGTAACTTGATTCATGTCTTGGTTCATTGATTGGTGTTATACAGTATACTTCACGATTCCGTTGAGTGATGGTCCGGAATCGTGTCCTGGTTTGGATTCCGTTGAGTGATGGTCCATAATCCCTTCTACTCCGCGATTCCGTTGAGTGATGATCCGGAATTGTATCCTGGTTTGGATTCCATTGAGTGATGGTTCGGAATCCCTTCTACTTCGCGATTCCGTTGAGTGATGGTCCGGAATCCCCTTTGTTGTCTTGGCTCCGTTGTGTAGTTCGAAATCCCGTTCTTCCGAGATGTAGGCTTCAGCCGAACTGTGCTGCTCTAGCCCTACATTTCGATGAGTGGTATGTGATATTGATGATGCGATGGTTGGCATTATTGTTTGAGGTGATTATGGGGCTATGGGTATTGTAATTATGATTAGACTCATTTACCATTATGACTAGTGAATATGATTGCTCTGTCGTTTGTTCTTTGTAATATTGTATGATATGCATTGTGATATATTGTTGAGACATAGCGAGCTATATGATGAATATTTGATTGTAGTGAAATGACAAACTACGAATGGCTTGATCCCAAATGTGGGTACGTAGGCAGTCTAACGAGGATGTTAAATGCAACCATAAAGTATACAAAAATTGTAACGCAATTCGAGTATTGAATTAGGCTTTATTCATATCCTGAAGACGGGGTATGTTAGATATATGGTTATTTGATGACGTCACGTGTCGATCCTGGACGTACATCGGGATCGGAGCGCGACATCACCTCTCTTCCTCCGAGCCAGTTTCTTTATCTAGAACTCACTCGCCACTGCGTTCTCTCTGATGGTTCAATGGGCCGGCGACGGCCAGCCTCGAGGTCGGTCTTAACCAACTCCTCATAAGATCAGGCACATTCTACACCTATTGCATCTGAAGATCTGCCTCAATTTACGATTTTCAGTTCAAATCCTAACAGCTGCGTTTTCCGACTAATTTACAGAGGCGGCGAGCTCAATTCCGGCCAGGTTCTGTCAAATTAGGTGGTAATAGGCCACTCGAGGCTTGAACCAGAGGAGGAGAGGAATAATTGTTTTCATGGAAGGAAAAGAGCAGCAGCAGCGGAGGAGGAGTATGCAGAGGCAAATGTGGAGGAGTAGTTGGGGGTCATCAATTAGAAATGTACTGTTCCAACTATCACATAACCATTAGTTAATTGAACCACTGATACGACAGGCTTTGTTTTTTAATTTCAATTTGTTGATTATTGCAGGACGATAGGTAGAGAGTGGCACTTTTCTTCATGAGTTGCATTCCAAGCATTACTTTGGGAGAGGTATAGAGTCTGTATACTTAGCTTTTTATATTTCAATATACAAATACTTCCCAATGGAACCGCAAAATTGGTAACAAACACCTTGGCTGCTGCATGGCATACGAAACCTGCTATGCTCATACATATTCCTTTCTTATAAAACATTAAACTACGGATTGCTCCTTTGCTACTTGAACACATATTTGTTTTATAAAGATCATGTGTGAAAAATCAATTTAAATGTATGCGATAGTGACTGTCTTAAACTGATATGCTCATACACATCAGTAATTCGTATTATGTGTTATAATGGACATCTTGAATCCATCTTTTCTTCGTTTGACTTGCTAATTTTTCTTTATTTTTCAATTGCATATAGTGCAATTCACTCTGTTTTAAATTAAGCGGTATATTGAGGTAATTTTGAGAGGATATATATAAAGCACTCTCTTTGTATTAGTGTGGGTGTATGGTACGTATGGCATTGGATTAAACCTTTAATATTATAAAAAGTTGCTCTACTTCAATCCCCATCGTGTTTTATGCTGAGCTTCTGCAGATACTTTGTTGATTAAAGCACTCTTTATGCATTGCTGTCACAAGTTTCAACGAAATAATTTATGACAAGTTCTCCTTCCGTTTCAGGCTTGTTACAGACCTGATTTCGTATGCTCGGAGTAATGAACTGAGGATCTTTATTAATCTCGGCATGCTTATATATATTGGTACTATGCATGTATATATATAGATGTAATATGATTATAAGAATATAAACTTTGTAATTTTACTTGATTCTTGAGTAGAATAATATAAACTTTGTTTTTATGGTGTTCTAGACAAACACAGCAGTACTGCGCCTACGCTTGAGAGACCTTTTTAATTTGATTGATTTCAGACGTTAGACTTTGTCCATATTGAAATTATCTTTCGAACATTGAGCAAGCAATCTTTTGATAACAAAGAACTTAGCTATAAAATCTAACTTCTCTAACCTCTGTTCTCTATAGTATATTTTCACAATATTTTAAACACCCGCAGCATCACGTGGGTCTTTTTGCTAGTAATAGCTTAGATGTGTAAAGAACACGTGAAGATCCATTCCATCACACATACCACCAGATTCATGCTCAACTTCAATATCTATGTACATGTGAACACTTGTTCTTAGCATTTGCAAATAAGAAGATGCAATTATGCATACCAAAAAATAGTTGAGAGCACATAAATTGGCATGTACTTGAGAGAGCAATTACACCCCTAAAGACTTTGCGCCAGCACCCAGCGCATTTATCCACTCAAGTGAATAGTAATAGACTCCAGTGAACAGTAATAGGCCAAAACATCTCCATCCCTAAAAAAATAGGAAACTAATGAAAATGGCTTCAAATCTTTACATTTTAATAAAAAACCACCCACTAACTTTATTTTAATAATAAGGACAAAAGACTAAAAAAAAAAAAAAAAACATATAACAAACCCACCGGCGCTGGGCGCATACCCCCCCCCCCCCACCCCTCAGTCCACTCTTTTTCTCCTACATTTTGTCCCATCATTCAGCTACATTATTTTTTTTTTTTGCATAGAATTTTTTTTTTTTTAAACTTCGAATTGAATTACATTCTCCTATTTTATTTTTGTCTCCTATCTTATTTTTGTGGTGTTGTTTTCTAATAGTAGTCATGATAATGAGAAACTTTTCAATGTGCCCAGAACACGGGATGGTACATTCCATACAAGTTGTGAGAATCTTGTGTTAAAAAATTAATAACATAAAAAATAAAATTTTCCACCACACTTATATAATAACATGTGGTATATCATTTGTGTTACGGGCAAAAGGAAAAATTTCTCGAAGATGACACTTAAGCTCAAGAAATTGGATGGAAAGCTACATTGATTATTGTAGGTATATGAAAAAAGTGAGGAAATTTTAATTTGGTAATTGAAAACAGCTTTTTAAATATAATTACTGAGAATTAAACACTATTTATAAAACTTCACAAATAAGTAGACATTATTAATGAAATTAGACCAATAAGTAGACATCATTTATGAAACTGGATCAATAAGTAGACACTATTTATGAAACGAAAACAAGAATTAGGCATAATTTGAACACTGGACTATACACTATTTATGAAACTGGAGTAAGAACTAGACAATATTTATGAATTATGACCAAAAAATAGGCACTATTTATAAAAGTGGACCAATAACTAGACACTATTTACGAAACCGGACCAAGAAAGAGACACTATTAATGAAATTGTACCAATTACTATACATTATTTATGAAACTGGACCCAATAACTAGGCATTATTTATGAAACATGATAAAAACTAGACATCATTTTATGAAAGTGGACAAAAAACTAGACACTATTTATGAAATTGACCCAATAAATAGTATAGTACTGTTCAGTTTCATAAATAGTGCAGTTTCATAAATAGTGCAGTTTTATAAACAGTGTTCAGTTTCATAAACATTGTACATGTACTGCGCGCGCGTCAGGTTTTTTTTTTTTTTTTTGGTTTTTTTTTATTGTGTCCTTTTCGTTAAAAATTAAGTTTTTTTGTCATTTTTATTAAAATTTAAGGGTTTTTCATTAAAATTTAATTCTTTTTCATTAAATAAAGTTTATAGCATGGTTTTTTGTTAAAATAAACTTAGTCCAAGCCCTTTTCATTAAAGTTCCCTAAAAAAATGCGCTGGCACTCAGTTTAAAAATGCGTTGACACAAACAGTCTCCACCCCTACAAAATGCGCTGGCACCCAGTCCATTTAAAATATTTTATATTTTTTTAAAAGAATAAATAAAATAAAATAGTTTTAATTTCGGATAAAATTTCAAATAAACTTAAAAAAAAACACGCTAAAATAAAATTACATACTCATCAAATAAACTTTAAAAAACACACTCAAATAAAATTACATAAGCTCCAACTAATTATCTTGACCTTGTTGCAATCCCCATTGGTGCTCAATCAAGTCATTTTCACGGGTATAGTGCCAGTATGGCTCTTGCAATGAAGTGTATCGTTGAGCGATCAATTCATTATAACATCCATCCCGTTCCAATGGCTTCTGCAACTGCTTATACACTCTCCTTGAAGAAGATATTGTAAGAACTCAAGATTTCAAAACGATGAAGATGGATGTAGGGATGTATGGTTTATATGGACAAAAAAAATTAAGGATGAGCTTTTTGGTATTTTTTTTTTGACACAAAAAGTATACGAAAGTTTTGGTAGAAAGTGTAGAAAATATTGAAATGTGGTGTAAGGTGGAAGATGAGGGTTAGGTATTTATATAAAAAAAATAACTTTTTTAAAATTTTTCTGTATTTTTAAAAAAAAAATTATGTATTTTTTTATAATTTTTAATTAATTTTAATGTAGTTAATTAATTTGGACCGTTGGATTTGAAAAATATTCAAATCCAAGAGCCAAGGATCTGCCACGTGGCCAACGGTCATAATTCAGACCCTTGGGCCTTTTTATTTTTATTTTTGGTGGAAAAAACGTGGACCGTAGATCTGTGATCGAACGGTCTAGTTTAAAAGTAAAATTTAAATTTTTTTACCGTTGGAAATCCAACGGTCTAGAAAAACTAGCCGTTGGAAATCCAACGACACTAAGAGGGCAACGTCGCCTACTTCTGGGTGAAGAACAAGTGAGCTGACAGCGAGCCCCACCGCTGCACCCATGTTCCCTACTCGCGCCCACTCGCGAGTGAACTGCACGTGCAAGCCAAATAGGCTGGTCTCTGGGTCTGTAAAAAATGGGTTGGTCTGTTGCTTGGCTTGGGCTGGGTGCTAGGTAAGTTTGTGGGCTGGAGTGAATGGACTGACCCCCAACTTGGTTTTTTGATTGGGTGCTGGCACATTTGCACCCCGGTGGAAGTGCTCCGATAAAATTCGAGAAATTCACCGGAGTTGCACGCTTCAATGTAGAGTAGCAAGTGCATACGCCAAACCAACATATACAGTTACAAAATAATGGAAACTATACAAGGTTGTAGCTCCAATTAAGAATGCATAACATTATGTGTCGATGTTTGCTTATTACATCAATTATTAGGACCGATTATGTGGTTTTGGCCAAGAGATCCCTAATGTTTTATTTGATAGATCTTTCCATGCACATCAAGTAATACAACAAGTTTCAGGGACTAATTAAATAGTGAAAATGAGGCGATCACAAAAGGAAACAACTTACATCTGATAATAAGAGCCTAAAGTCTAATCAGAATGCATATAGGAAAAAAAACATTTCCAGGCCGTAGGATTGGACTGAGCAACTGCAGAACTGAAGTTTTTGCCGTATGCCATTCCTGTTGCTGCAGAAACAGATCAGCTATCTTGACCACTACTAACTGAAGAAACAGATTAGCTGAGAGGCCTTTCTCAAGTGGTCGAGATTCCAGAAAAATGTCAACATTCTCGAAACCCAGATAAAGAATTTCAGGATATGCCAATGCCATCAGCCCGATAGCCAAGCCACCCACGATAGGGAACAAAATTTTTGGTAGGCCAACGGTCTTGTGAAGATTGTCAACAAATACCAACATGTACGATGTGCACTTTGACAAGGTTAACAAACCAAGCCACATACGACACCCAGCAATAGATATAGCGGAAGCTCTGAAAATGATTTGAATACGTCTCATTGTTAAAACCGCAGCTTTAAACAATAACTTGAACTTCATCCTCTAGATATACTAAAGGTATGCCTGAAAAATTACCCATTTGGAATATGCAATGGAAATCCAACTACCCAAATAATGGGAAAATTCAGAAAGCAAGAAAAGCAAGTAAGAAAAGCAAAAATGGAGTAATGGGAAAAAATGGACAATGTAAATCCAACTACCCAAATAATGGGAAAATTCATGAACATTTACATTTACAATTTGTGTAAAATTTCGGATAAAAGATCAAAACTTTGCAAACAAGCAAGCAAGAAAAGCAAAAATGGACAATTGAGTAATGGGTAAAAATCAAACATACAGAGTAGTTGAAGAGGACGACGCCGATTCCGGTGAGCAGACCCACCAAGCTCGACGACAGCTCTATCGTCCAGTTCCCTAGGCCACGGCCTTGTGCTCTGTTTTCATCTTCCCCTTCTTCTTGTTCTTCTGCTTTGTCATCGTCATCGTTTTGTTGTTTTTGTTGCTGGGTTTGTTGGTTTTGAGGGAGGGAGAAAGGAGGTCTGAGAGTCAGATCTCTGCCATCTTCATCTTCCCCTTCTTCTTGTACCCAGCACTGGCATTTTTGGTGTTGATTGTTCTGGTTTGGGTGTTTGATGTGGGAGAGAATAGGAGGAGGGTTTTTCGCGGCGGTGATGAAGACGGAGGAGGTGGAGAGGCCAGGGGACATAAATGGCGGTGGAAGTGGGCGTTGGGGAAGCCCGTATGCAGTCCAGGCCTCCCATTAGCTGCTACACCAGTTGAGCCAACTGTTCAGTCCAATCACGACCAACTATGGATGAATGTCTGACAAAATAATTAAGTAATATTCATATTAATATAAAATAATATACCCTAATTTCCTTTTCTTTTCATCTATTATATTATAATATATTATTATATTTATATTTATATCTTTATTAATTAATGAAATATTTTTTATCAACCAAAAGAAGGTGAAAAGACTACTTAGTCTTCTATCACATAAAAAAATGATGGGTAATAATGTAATTTTACTGTTTTTTTTATTAAAGCCTCACATACATGTGATGTTAAAATACATTCAATATTTAAAATTAAAAAAAAAAACCAAAAACAAAAACCTCACACTTCCCCCCACGTTCTCTCTCTCCCTCTCTCCTTATTTTCTAAAAAAAAAGTGTTCATACACAAAGTGTATAAGCAAATACTAGTTATATATAAAGAGAATGGAAAAGGTGAATAGTGATTTGATGTCACCAACCTTCAACAAAAATATTTGGACAAAAATGCCTCCAAGACAAAAAACTTCAAAGGCATCCCAAAACAATGCATCAAATAAGGCATGATTATTTTCGTCATTTTAACAGTATTTTTTTAATAATTAATTTTTTGGCGCTGTTTTCTTTTTTAAATTTTTTTTTATAATTAGTATCTCACAATAGGTTAGTAATAATATGATTCAATTTATCTATTTTTAAACATGTTCAAAACATCTTAAGAGGCGTGTAACGCCTGTTATAAAAAAAAAAAATCTTTCACACGCGGATAATAATGTGATTAAATAAGTTGTCACATGATTGTTTTTTTTTTTAACAAATGATATTATCTACACTAAGGGGAGGAGGTGGGCTCTGTGACAGTCCGTCCCTAATTTTAAGAATTTTTAAAGTTTTAATAAAGGATTTTACAAAAATGCCCTTTGAGGTACGCGCATTATTCGAGGTTAATCGTTGTGTCGTGCCTTCTAAGATTTGTTTTCTTGACATATCCTCGTAGTACTCGTCGCTACGAACGTGTGGGCACTGACGGTTCGTTATTTGGAGTTATAACGAAAAAGATGTTAAAGTTTGAAGTTTGGGCATTTTATAAATTTTATTATTAATTTGGATGGCCCAGATTTAATGAAGAATTAAATGGATGACTTGGATGTAAGGAAAACAAAAATAAATAAATATAAGTGAAAGAAGGTTTTTGTGTGTGTGTGTGTGAGTGAGAGGAAGAAACAGAGGAAGGAGATTGGGCAGAAATGCCCAATCAGGACAAGAGAGAAGAAGGCATCATGAGGGATTGAGAGAGTGAGAAGCCGACCAATCGGAACAGAGGAAAGGAGGAAAGGAGAGAGGGCGAGAAGCGGAGGAGAGAAGATCAGAAAACGGGTTTTCCCCCAATCCGTTTATCCGCGTCACCCACACCCAAATTCCGGCTATTTTCACCGGATTTCTCACAAATTGGATCAAGGTACCACTTCCAATCAATACCTAGGCCTTCTCTCTTCATGTTTCACCCTAAATATCATGAAATTTCGTGGTGATTTCGCGAAGAACACCCACACGGGTGCCGCGACCTTTTTGTCCAAATTCTTCAAATCTTGAAATGTTTTCTTTCAATTACTAACACCATTAGTATTCCCTTAGGACCTGAAACAAAGCCCAAGCTTTGATTTGGACGGTGGAGTTGATTTGAAGGTCGAATTGGAACTCACCCAATTCTAGGGTCCGCACGGAATTTGATGAATTTGAAGTGTTTCCAGGCCAAATTGGCCTTGGCCACAGGTATGAAAGTTGCTCTACTCATTGAGCTATAGAATTAACCATACAGGACCAACTGCAGGGTCTCCGGTTGATTCATTATTTCATCTGTTATTTTGATGCATCATTCATTCTGTTTTTGACAGTTATAGCATGGCATACTTTCTGGCTTTTGAGAAAAATTGATGATTTGAGATATATGAAAAGTTATATGCTATTATGCTATTTTTTGGGAAAGTATACAGGTTTTACAGCAAGGGGTTAGAAATGTTTTAAATGAAATGTTTTCGAAAAACTTTGTTTTACTGACCCACTCAATTTTGTTTTGCGCCCCTCCAGGTTCTAGATAGCCTTGGTGGCCACGAGGAATTCAACGGTGTTCTGACAGAATTCACAAAAGTAGGACTCACCCTCGGGTGTTTCATCTTAGTAATTGTATTTTTAAAGCTTCCGAACTGTATAAATGGTTACGTCACTCTCATGTGACAGCCAGCATGCCCTCATTCAGGACGGGGTGTGTCAGACTCAGCCTCACAATAGGCTACCAATAATGTGATTCGATCAGTTGTTTATTAAATATTATTTTCTCTATTTTTAAACACGTTTAAAACATCCTAAGAAGCATGTAATGCCAGTTATAAAAAAGGTTTTTCGCACGCGGATAATAATGTTATTAAATTAATTGTCAAATGATTGTATTTTTTTAACAAATGATATGATCTATACTACAGGGATGGGGTGAGCTTGGCCTCACAATGGGTAGCAATAATGTGATTCAATCAATTGTTTATTAAATATTATTTTCTCTATTCTTAATGTAAATTCTATATAGACCGATTTTATTATGTGAATTCAGCTGTTTCTGTCACGCCCCAAACCCGACATACGTTCAGGATCGACGCGTGTCGTCACCCTGCATCCGTATATCTAACAGATCCTGCCTCTGGGATATGTGAAAGGCATAACTCAAGATCCGACTGTGTAGTAATTTTTCATATGCTTTATGGCTGCATCTAACCTTCTCGTTAGAATGCCTACGTACTCTAAACAGGAATCAAGCCATTCGTAGTTCACCTTTCGTCGAACCCTAAGCTTTTCGTAAAATACTTCTGGAAAAAATCATAGAGCATCACACTTTACATCAACCTTACGCCAAACAATCATTATCACCTTATCATGCACGAAAGTAAGCCATTCTCACACATATGCTTTCCAATTCATACATCATATAAATCACTATGTTTCAAATAATACCGCAATTCATAGTATGCAACATCTCAAATAACAGTCAACGAAGCATAATGTCATTCTCTAGCCACATTGGTTAAGAAGTCTAATCATAGTGACAACAATCACAACCAACATCATTCCACAATCACATCAATCAATCTAACACATCATAGACCGAAATGCAGGGTTAGAGCAACACAGTTCGGCCGAAGCCTACATCTTTGAAGCTATCTTAATCCAAACTCAATGAAACCCAAGGTGGATACGATTCCAGACCATCACTTAACGGAATCGCGGAGTATAAGGGATTCCGAACCATCTCTCAACGGAATCCGAATGGATACGATTATGGACCATCACTCAACGGAATCGCGGAGTATGAGGGATTCCGGACCATCTCTCAATTGAATCCGAGTGGATACGATTCCGGACCATCACTCAACAAAATCGAGGAGTACAATGCATAACAACCACTAAATGAAACCCAAGTTGGATACGATTCCGGACCATCACTCAACAAAATTGCATAGTACAATGCATAACAACCACTAAATGAAACCTAAGCTGGATACGATTCCGGACCATCACTCAACGGAATCGCGAAGTAGGGGAGATTCCGAACCATCACTCAACGGAATTCAGACCAGATACGATTCCGGACCATCACTAAACGGAATCGTGGAGTAAAAGGGATTCCGGACCATCACTCAATGGAATCGCGGAGTACAATGTATAACACCAAAGAGCCATTCATCAAGTTACTCAAGTTACAAAGACTCAAAGAAACGAAAATGAAATAATGACATGAGGGGTGAAACATGTTTCGAAGCCACAAACGCTATGACAATGGGTTAACGGTCCATTACTAGCCCTCGCATTTCATCAAGTCAATCCAATCATACAATACAAACCATATTTCCAATGAACAAGTCAAATCATACTTAATGAAAACAGATCAATGGCCAGAAATAAAAATAACACTTTAATAGAATTCATATTTAATAAACATAGGTCTATGGCATATATATAATTCACATTTCAATATAAATTTCATTTATAACCCAAATCATATTCACAAATGATATTAATATAAGAAATAAAGGTAGTAATTATATCACATATATTCCTGTCACTCTTTAACCAATGTAGGTCCACTAGAATTCAATTAGTCTCCCGTAGTACCAATTTTAGTATCTAGAACGTTTCGAGACATGTTGACCCAAAAGTCAACTCTTGGTCAATGGTAGGGTCCACAACCCTAGAAATCTAAACCAGAAGATCCGCTTATCCGATTTCTGATCCATAACTTCTCAAGGTCCACATTATACTCCTAGAACGACAAACTAAAATTTCATTACGATCCAACAGTCGGATCTCCGCCAATCACGAATTCAAGTGGCGTTCGACGTTTTATTTTACAAACTTAGAAATCCAATTCGGGAAGATCCGTACGTCGGATTCCCGATTCGTAAGTTTCTATGATCCTCAAATATTATGTTCTATCACGCATTAAGGTTTGGTGACGATCTAACGGTCGAATCGTCAAGTCATATTTTGATCAAGTGATGTATCATAAAGAAACTAAGTTCAAACAATCAAACCACTTCATACGGATAGCAATTACGAATTCCAGGCATCTAGTTGAACATAGAACGACATCGTCAGCTCACTGGCCACGCGCCGCCGCGGGTGCCGGGTGGCGGTCGACCGCCCCGACTTGCTAGAAAATTCAACTATTTTTTAAAATTACCAAAATTCACAGAATTGTAGATCTCAATGAGTAGAGTAAGTTTCATACCTGCGGCCAAGGCCAATTTGGCCGGAAAACACCTCAAACTAGCCACGAACCGCCGGAAACCCTAGAAATAGGTGTTCTTGATTCGTCTCCTCTGGTGCTCCGCCGCTCCTACCATTGTTTGGGCTTTGTTCCAAACCTCAAGGGAAGTCTATTGATGGTGGCAATTGGAAGAAATAGCTTCAGAAATGGGAGAATCGACACAAGACCCACCGGTGTCACCATCGCCAAATGTCACGGATTTAACCCAATTTCCATCGAATCTTGATAGAAAAATGAAGGGGAAGAGGTATAGTGATGATTTCAGGTGGAAATGGGATGAAATTCGCCTGAAAAAGGGCTCAGAACCGTACGAATTTCACCGGTTTCGAAACCGGGTTGGGTGCGAATGTACGGGTCACAGAAAGGGATCCCTCTCCTCTTTTCTTTTTGATTGGCCTCTCCTGTTCCCTCCTTTCCCTCCTGGTTCTTCTCTCCCATTTGTCACACACTCTCTCTCTCCTCATTTTTGGTTGGGCAGTGCCCATCTTCTGTCTCTCTCTCCCTTTCGCTGCCCTCAGGCAGCCATCCCTCTCCTCTTTTCATTCTTCTTTTATTTTTATTATTCTCCCCACAAACCTTAACATAATAATGATAATAATAAGAAATGAATAAAATAATAAATAACAATCCTTACCAACGTACTTTTGGAATACGGTAAGGTAATAGTTCATACACGTCATGAACTAACAATCAACGAAAATCAATACCCTCGCCTCTAGGGTATTCTCGTAAATTCACATTTTAAAAATTTATAAAATCGTAAAATTAGGAACGGGTTGTCACATAATATCTAATTCATATCTTTAAATTTTTCAGGGTATTACAATTTTAATTGGTTTATGAGAGGTTACATATAACATGACCTAAAATTATTCATTTACTTCAAATATTTGACTTTCCTTTTGTCAATTTACACATACAAATATATTTAAAACGTGTAAGTCGCGCTTAGCATGCCGTGATTCAAAAAATGCCTTCTACACTCGCGTGAACGCGTGCATGAAGACTAGTATTAACCAAATCAAGAGTAATCTTTTAATAGTAACTTATTAAATATAGTCCAAAAAACGACATTTGGTGTATCAGATCGTGTTGTCGATATACTAAAAAAATGCTCAACTTTATTATTTATGTTGTAACACCAAATATCCAATTAGAATCCAAGTTATGTCTATATTCATAACCTACAGTTTACGCACACGTGAACAACTGTTCTTAACATTTGCAAATAAGAAGATGCAACTATTCATGCTAAAAAATAGTTAGAAGCACATAAATTGACATGTACTTGATAAAATTCGAGAAATTCGTCTCGGTGATTGAGACATTTGCTACAACTGAGAACAAAAGAAGCTCCCACAACGGAGTTGCACACTTCAATCCTGAGTGGCCGACGACATACGCCAAACTAACATATACACTTACAAAAAAAATGGAAACTATACAAGGTTGTAGCTCCAATTAAGAATGCACTACATTATGTGTCAATGTTTACTAATTACATCAATTATTAGGCTGATTCTTTGATTTTGATCTGAAACATAGTACTACTTCAAAGATCTCCAATGTTTTATTTAATAGACCTTTCCATGCACATCATGTAATGCAAGAAGTTTTAGTGACTAATTAAATAGTGAAAATGAGGCGATCACAATCTTCTTCAAAAAAGGGGGGGGATCAATCAAAATGCCTTAATTGTACCAACTAATGAAGTTATTTAAAGGCTTTATAATCATATTTTAGAACACTAATCATTGATCGTCTTCTTAAAGAAGAAGACTTGAAATCGACAAAACACGAACACAACACCGTCGTGGACATGAGCTGCTTGTTGGCCATGATAAGAGTAGTTAATCTATATGGGTGTGTATAGATTATCAATTAGGTTTCCTCCTTAGACGGATTTACAAAACGATGCTTAAATATACAATTGCGATTTACAATATGATAATATAACATATTAAATATCCGACAAAAAAATGACTCTGATTTTTAAATTGTAGCTTCCTTCTCAATCTCGCATTAATTTGTACCCTTCTATATGTGCACATGTTTGTTTCCCCACTTTGTACAAGTTGACAATCGAAAACATAAACTTACTAACCAACTCTGATTTCTAAATTGTATTTGTTGTGGTAGTACCTAATGGGCGGGGCTCATGAGGACCAGTGGAAATTTTGAAATATCACAACAAATACTGTACCATTTTTGTCACAAAAAATGGAAACGAAAAATCGATTAACGACAGTCTTTTTCTAACTCAAACTATAGGCATCTCTCTGTGTCTCCGTCGTCTTCTGAATTTCCTCCGAATCGGAGAAGAAAGGCAACCAAATCCTGGTCCTCCGAATTCGTGGTTTTCTGATTCTTCCGGCGCTCCTCACGCGTACGGTAGTCTGAGAGTGAGGCGCTCTCGATTGATTCCGTGGTCTGATCTTCTGCGAATCGCAATCCGACGGTGGCGATGGCGTCGACGCAGAACCAATCGGCCCATGTGGATCTCTTCGGTGCGTATTTCCGACGGGCCGATTTGGACCGCGGGCCGGATTAGTGGCAATGAAGCCATCGCTTTCTTGCAGGGCTCTGGTCTCCCCAAACAGGTCCTTGCGCAGGTACTCTCTCTCTCTCTCTCTCTCTCTCTCTCTCTTTCTATATATATATATATATGTATATGCTTGTGTATATATGTATAATTGGATGTGTGTGTATGATTATATTTGTGTAATTGTTGTGGTTGATCGGGATTTGATGGTGGTGGAACTGTGTTCCGAATCAGATTGATTTTGAATTTGTAGTCTAATTGTAGTTGAAGTGGTAAATGTGAGTTCGGGATGTCTTGATTCTCTTATCTAAGCTGAGATTTTTATTTCGTGTTAGTATAAATGCGGAATTGATGTTATCAGATGAAGAATTTATACTACAGTTAGTGAGGTTGAGAGAGTTATGTAATCAGTTCATTAATATACCTTCTGGTGTATCCGTTTGACCTGAGGTGGTAAGCAGACTTTAGAAATGTGTTATATGACCCAAGGATTGTTTATTACATTAGAATTGTGCAGTAGTGAAAACCTGCAGCATAAGATGACGATGGAGTAGTTAGGATTGTCGCATACAGGGGAAATGTTCTTGGGTCAGGATCATATCGACAAATATGTTCTTGAAACTGTATACTTGTTTTGCTGAAGGAATTTCCGTATAAAATGATAACCAGGGGCATATTATGTTAAATATTGATTATATGAATGCACTTTCTCATTAGCTTGCATTGCCGAAGATAACAGGCTCAATCAAGCAGATTTTTCTGCGAGATGCTTTGCTGCTGGATGTTCATTCGTTGCATGATGTGTTCGTATTTTGATGTAAAAACTTACATATGCCATAGATATTAATTTGTGATTGGGAGTAATCTTTTGCTGGCCAATTGACATACGAACATCCATAATTATATACTATTAAATTGATTCATGTCTAAATGTGCAGTCTAGATTGATAGAATGACTACCCATCATGCCACATTATCTTTGATGGAGCGGTTTAGGGAGGGACGCCCTCTTCCAGCAGTGCTACCAAGCAATGTTATGTTTGATTTATCCAATATTTTTCAACCTGCAAATAATTACTCCAATGCTGGCAATGTAGCCTGGAGACCTGCTTCTGGTATTCATCCATAAAACAAATCACTTTTATTTTTTGAAACATGTCTTTCTTTGATGGAGAATAGTTTCTTATTTTTCACTTTAAAAGGCTTTCAACAACAGCAACTGATGCCTGGTCTTGGTGGAGGAAGGCCACCGAAGACAGTTGCTCCTTCTCATACTGAGGAAAAGCAGCATGCCAATTAGCGGAAACCCAGAGTACCAGAATTGCAGAAACATCTTGTAGATCAACTGAGTACAGAGGAGGTTAACTCACTGAACTCAAAGTTCAAAGAAGCAACCGAAGCTGATAAAAAGGTACTTAGAACTTTAATGTTTCCCCAATTTTCTCATCTTGAGCAGCAAAGTTATGTGTGCATGTTACTTCCTGATAAGTGTCGAATCATAACAAATATCCCAGAGACTTGAAGAAAGAAATCTTGGATGCTAGAGAGAAAATTGAATATTTCCGAGTCAAAATGCAGTTCAGCCATCGAACTTGTAATGTATCTTTTGTATTTCATTTCTTTGTGTATGCATCTCGCTTTTTCTTCATTCTTTTCTTCCTTTAGCTTGTAGCGCGACGTATAATATTTCTCCTTAATTTTGGAATGTTCCTAGTCATATTGAAGCAAAGAGCCCTATAGTTTTATTGTTGTTACAAATTCGATGATTGTATTATTTTTATTTTTTTTCCAGAAGATGATTGTATTATTAAACTGGGGCTGTGCCTTTCTTTTTTCAGCCTTATTTTGCTGTAATTTTTTTCCCTCCCTGATAAAATTTGTTTCGCTGATCTTTGTTTGGTGCAAACAAGAACACTGAGTTTTGCCGGTGTTAGTCCAATTGGACCATTCATATTTTTTGCTCATTGCAGTTCAGCCATTGAACAATCGCATATTTTTGTCGTGTTGAATGTTCAAACTATCATGCTTGGTTATGAGTTTTTTACTTTGCCCTGACATGGTGTGTTAATTAATGTCTATGTTTATGATATAAAGGTAAATCAAGTTTTTTAAAGATAACAAATAGGCTATTATACACTTGTTCATAAATAGCGCTTTACAATGTATAAAGTATAAACAATACCAAAATAATACAAGCCTTACCTATTTGTTGTCTTATTTCTTGGTCAGACAAGTGAGCTATCAAAGTACAAATTTGCCTTAAAAAGTTTTTCCCAATTCTATTGGATAATGATGCTTAAGACTATTGGATTAAAAGTCCGAATCATCTTCAGTTCCACTGGCTTCAGACCCATGATCATCACTTTCATTTGCTTCAGACTCATGACTTGATCCACTAACTTGAGGCTCATCTCCTGATCCACCACCTTCGGAATCATCATCTTGTCTTGTTTCTTCTTCTACCTTTGGTCCCCTCGACATGAACACATGACCAAATTTGAATTTCTCAGCATCTTCGGCATACAATGGGCATATACCACAGCTTTCCACCTTCATATCTTTAGAATCTTCAAAATCTTCAGAATCTTCAGAATCCAGGCGGAAGACAACAGAGGCCTCTTTGGCAAGTTTGTAAACATCAGGGGAGCAGTTTTTTCCTACCTCTTCACTTCTAAAAGCCTCATTCCACACATGCACGTGATGTTGGCAGTCATAGGAGCCTTGGATAATGTACATAGAACCGAACAGTTCATGGCTTTCGCCCATGAATTTGACAATGAATTTAGCACTTACCCACCTCAAACTCAATATCTGTGGAACCCCAGAAAGAACAACAGAGAGAGCGAAACCAAATAAACCTGTTCGAAACCAATCTGGACAAAGCTTGATGTCTACTGAAGATCCCTCATTTTGATAGCTGAACCAATTTGGAATTTCTTTTCCTGGACACACAATGTTAATCTGAGGCCAGGGATTATGAAGCACCCAATAGTCCTTTAATGGCGCAACCGTTGCCATTCGCATAATTGTAATCTGTGCTTCATCCATTATGTTGCTCCTTGAATTATTATCCATTTTTGGGCAATTACTAAAAACTCTGTAACAATAATTAGGTTTATCCCAACCTTGTGTGAGTGCTGTCCTTGAACTTGACAGCGACGTGCAGCCTTCAGCTTTAACATTACATAGCACTGGGAGCTCTGGTATAGATTTAAGCCGCTTGCAGTTGTTTAAGCCGAGTATAGACAACCGAGAAGCTTGCTTGATGCTTGCTGGTATTTCCAATATACCGCTGAACCTGAGTTCTAGTTCTTCTAAAGAGCGAAAACCGACATAGCTGGAAGGCAATTTTTCAAGTCTCCGACAGCCACAAAAGTCGAGACATTTAAGATTGGTTAAACCGTAGACACTTGTTGGGACCAAGGATTTAAATATCGGTAATATCGGAAATATCGGTAGTCCGAAAACACGGAAATATCGACGGAAATATCGATAAAATATCGATATCGATAAAAATTACATGGAAACCACGGAAATTGTAAGAAAAACTTGGAAATTTTTATTGAAACTTTGCAGGATGTTTATTTAGTCAATTATCTATTAGTTTATCACAAAAAATTGGAAGGAAATGCATTGCATGATGGATTTAACATTATCAAGTTGATTATATAGCGAGCTGACAAACATTGTGAGTGTAGAAAATATGTAGTAATTAATGAAAGAAGTCTAAACACACCATAAATCATTTATATATAATGAATTAATACAATATTTTACACTTTAGTATCACATAGAGTTCCTATGAGGTTCAAAATTTTCACTATCTTCATCATCTCTACGTGTAGAGTGAGTGTATTGTGAAGAGTAGTTATCAAATGATAAATCCCCAAAATAGTTTTGCATGTAATTGTTAATATGCCACCCATCCGAGATTGGTTGAGGTTGTCCATAAGCAAAATCATTTGAAGATTGAGTCTGGGATTGTTTCCATGAGTCGCTCGATTCCATCCCAACGGGAATGGGATATGAAGGGTAGGGAAATGGTTGGTTATGAGCATAACCATAATTACTACTTCTCAATCCAACAGAGTCTGAAGTTCTAGATAACGAGTCATCTTCTTGACTTGACAAAATCCCCTTGCCTCTTTCTCTGCGAGTATAGTCCTTCCCTATGGCACCAATTCCTGGTCCTGCCCGCCTACTGCCATGGTCATCATCCTGTGTTGCATGCGTGAAGTTTGCCTCACCAGTGAAGGGGCTCATATATCCGAGAGGTGGTGGTCCATAATAGTTTCCATATCCACCACCACTACCTCCAACTCCACTACCTCCAGCTCCACTATGCTCTTCATCATTCCCACCTCCGATGGTAGGTGAGTCTCCTGATCTTGTACTAGAGCTATCATTAGTATCAGCATGATGTTATGGTTGTGTAGGATTGGAAGAAGGTGGAATTCCAGTGTTTCTTGGTCTTGGGAAGAAAAGTTCTTCCAAAGAGTCAGCGCTGCTAGATCCCACCTCCTCCTCTAATACTCTTTCTACATTTATCCCTTCATTACGTGCTTCTTCAGCAACTCTGGGAGCTGGGTTGCCTTCATCATCATCTAAATGAAGAGGTCTAATCCATTGAAAAAGTTGGTTACCCTCCGTATCATCATCTTCACCAACAATATCAAACACATCTAGTGGGTCACCACGGTCGACATGATCTATTTCTGCTTCCTTATCTCGAATTTGAAGCTTCATGTTGTAGTAGCAATAAACTAATTTTTCCAAGCTACTATGAGCCAACTTATTTCTTTGCTTTGTGTGTATGAGTGCAAATGTGCTCCAATTTCTTTCACAAGCAGATGAGGAAGCTGTTTGTGATAATACTTTTATTGCTAACTTTCTCACAGTTGGTGCATCGGTCCCATACATGATCCACCATTCAGCTACAATGAAAAATAATGTTGATAAGCTTAATAACTCCAACAAATTATATTATAAACTTATAGTGAAATATGTTTATACTCACTAGGAGACATATTTGTTCGAGCAGCAACTGAGGTTGGTTCTCCAAAAGTTCTTCTTGCATCTTTAAACCATGTTAGCTGAATACAATAAATTGTGTTAGTTTAATCCAACAAAGTAATTATTATAATTTAAGTAATTGTGTACCTCATTTCCAAATTGGCCAACTGCTGGTGATGCAGGGTCTAATTTAGAGAATACATTATGTACAGCACGTATAAGGGTACCATCATCTCCAACACCGGGTCTGTATTGGTATCGGGGATTCAAATAATATGCTGTTCAAAGAAACACATACTCTAATAAGAGAAATAATACTTATGCAACTAAAGAAATGAATTGCAAATTATGACATAATTTATACCTGCTGCATGCAAATCGTGGTATAATGTTTTATACCATCGGTCATCAATTATCTTTATGACCCACCTTGCACCATGTTTTCTTTCCAATTCATCCTTCACTACACGCATCAACTCATATACTGCCCCCATAGTAGGATACACTTCTGTGTCAACGATCCGTAAAACTTTGTACAGAGGTTCAAACACTTGGCACACATGTTCTGATTGAGTCCAAAAAGCATGATCAAGCACTATACTTTCCACCATACGACCTGTACTTGAGCGGCTGAAATTGTGGTTGGCCCAATCGTCACTAGTGAATAGTTGCTTCAACCCTGCTTTCTTCTTAACTAGGCTGTCTAATGCAATATAATTGGTGGCAAATCGAGTGGTAGCTGGACGAATAATTTCTCCCTTGCAAAATTCACGCATCTTTGCCAACAACCAACTGTGATTGTAAATATAATTTGTGATCGTTCTTGCTCTTTTGATCACAGTAGCAACATTCTCCCTCTTCCCCATTGCCTCAAACATGAGATCAATACAATGTGCTGCACATGATGTCCAAAACACATTATGATGCTTCATTAACTTTTTTCCAGCTTTGACAAATGCAGAACCGTTGTCGGTCACGACTTGGACAACATTATGCTCTCCCACCTCCATGATTACATCCCTCAATAATTTGTAAATATACTTGTAGTTCTTTATATGGTCTGAAGCATCAACAGACTTCAAAAAAACTGTTTTTCCCTTGGAGTATACCATGAAGTTTATGATAGACAATCTGGTCGGGCCAGTCCATCCGTCACACATGATTGTGCAACCATGAGTTTCCCACTTTGACCTCAACTTGTTAACATACTCGCCAATGTCGTTATACTCCCAATCCAAATATTTGTTTCTTATCTCATAGGGAGTGGGAGGTTGTACTCCAACACCGGCTTGTTGACATCCCACTACCATATTTTTGAAATGATGTGATGATGCCTTCGCAGGAGGGACATTTTCATAGATAAAGAACTTGCTAATTAGACGCCCCATTCCCTCCTTCACATTACCTCCCTTGAAATAACTCCAAACACTCTTTTGACGTGCGTTGGATGACTTATATAAACTTGGGGCTATTGGTGGTGTTGGTTGTGATTCTCTAAGACTGTCTTCCCGTCTCATTTGTGCACCACCACTTGTCCCGGAACCTTGTCCCCTATTAGGAATTTTATGAAGGTGTTCTCTTTCCCATGCTGACTGTTTGGAGGCACGCAATGCTTGTTTCAAACTGCGTCGTTCTTCAGGTCCCATGTCATCATCACATTCGTCCTCATCGTCATCATCATCACTGTCAACTGCTTGGCCAATGACTTCTCCTCGTAGCCCAGCTCGAATATTTTCCATTCCTTGTGTTATCTTTTCCTTCTGCTGTTTTTTATTTTTTAATAATGTGCTGATGAATGCCTTCACTTCTGGGGGGACATTATCGCATCGTTGGACATTTTGTGCTGGATCTAATCCACTAAGATGGTACTTAAGTCGTGTCACTCCACCACTCTTCATTACCCGACCACAATATTTGCAAATTGTGCCATGTTTGTTTCCGTCTATTGGGTCTCCATGTTCCCAAGCTGGATCACGTTTAGTAGCTCCACTAGACATCTTAAACGTACCTACATTTATTTTTCATGAAAATTAGACAAATATTTTTTGGCCAAAAAATATAGTAGTGATGACGGGTTATATAAGAGAACCTAAATAATAAAGTTATTGTACAGAAGAATTAAATACGAAGTAAAGAAAATGATTGTAAAAATTTAAGTAATTAAAAAAATAATATGGATTAATAAAACCTAATATTAATGAATAATAATCCAATTTGATAAAAAAATAATCCTAATATAAAACATAGTGATGAATAATAATCCAATTTGATAATAATCCAATTTAATGAATAATCCAATTTGATAATAATAAAAAACCTAATATTAATGAATAATAATCCAATTTGATAAAAAAATAATCCTAATATAAAACATAGTGATGAATAATAATCCAATTTGATAATAATCCAATTTAATAATAATCCAATTTAATGAATAGTCCAATTTGATAATAAGCCAATTTAATGAATAATCCAATTTAATGAATAATAATCCAATTTAACAATAATCCAATTTAATGAATAGTCCAATTTGATAATAAGCCAATTTAATGAATAATCCAATTTAATGAATAATAATCCAATTTAATGAATAGTCCAATTTGATAATATGCCAATTTAATGAATAATCCAATGTAATGAATAATAATCCAATTTAACAATAATCCAATTTAATGAATAGTCCAATTTGATAATAAGCCAATTTAATGAATAATCCAATTTAACAATAATCCAATTTAATGAATAGTCCAATTTGATAATAAGCCAATTTAATGAATAATCCAATTTAATTAATAATAATCCAATTTGATAATAATCTAATTTAATGAATAATAATCCAATTTGATAATAAAACCTAATATTAATAAAATAATAAATAACATTAAACATATTAAAATAATCCTAGGGAATAATTATACAACATCACTTAATTACTTAAAAAAATTAACATGTAATTGTTAACATTACTTAATTACTTACAAAAATTAACATGAAGTATTAATTACTTAAAAAAATTAACATACGAGTCCATACAAATTTATTTGTTGTTGTATAAATTACAATAATATAAATATAAGTTTGTAAACTTACCTTAAATATGGAACCCTTTGTGTTCAAGCTTTGTAATAGATCCGGAATGGCTTTGAAAATGGTAAGGGAAATAAAATAATAAATAACATTAAACATATTAAAATAATCCTAGGGAATAATTATACTGTCACAGCCCGTTCCAAAATATTACATTCGTGGCTGTGAATGGACGAAATTGCCCTTAAGAAATACTAAGTTTGTGAAGCTCAGGTTGCTAATTATCTAGGTTCCTAAGTTTTGAAAATAAAATGAAATTTAATAAGGATGGAACTTAGATTTTTAGGTTAAAATGTTAAAGTTTGGTGTTTGGAGATTGGAATAAGGACCACGTGGGATCCCCACATCCCTCAAAACCCTCCTCATTTCCCGTTCACTGTCTTTCTCTCTCCTCCTTCACGATTTCTCACTCTCTCTGTCTCTCTCCTTCGAACTCACACGGACCACCACCAAAACCACCCTAAATCTATACCAACGTCAAGTTTGAGACCACCATTGGAATCCTGAGGACTTCACGATCACGTTGGTATCCATTTCAGGTAAGTTTTACTTCGGAAAACCTAGATTCTAAACTCCCCATGAAAGTGTACTGTTCATGAGCTTTGAATTGGTTGATTTTTAGGACAATCCAAGCTCATAGTGAGCTTAGTGAGGTCCCAAGGAAGCTCGGAGTGCTTCGTTGGAAGGATTTGGACGTCGGGATCACGAGGGTTAAGTTTGGCCGGTTTTGCTTGGATTTTTCCGGTGAGATTTAGTTGTTTTTGAAGCTTAAAAGTAGTATATTGTGATTCTACATGTTAAGGGCTTTAAATTGATATATTATACGAAGAAAATGGTTGAGAAACGAAGGAGAACGAAGCATTTGAAAATTCCCCAGTTTTCCGGCCACCGAAAAAACCAGTCCGGCGAACCCGCGAGGAAGAAGGTGCGCGTGGGCGCGCGTGGACCCGTGCCTTCCTTGGCGCGTGGGGGCGCGTGCTACAGTAAACAATTATTTTAAAAATATGTCGACGTCCGTGACGTCGAGTAGATCACTGTGGTATATTCATATACCCAAATTAAACACCGTATGAGAAAGTTATTGAGGATTGTTGGTTAGGTGTTCAAATAACGTTTTATAGTTTTCACATTTAGGTGAAAATGTGAATTGATGATCCGACCGTTGGATCGTCACCAAACTTTGATACGTTGTAATACGTAATATTTGAGGATTATTGGAACTTACGGATTGAGAATCCGAGTTACGGATCTTCCGGAATTGGAATTGTAAGTCCATAATATAAAATGTTAACCGTCACTTAGTTTTGGAAATTGACGGAGATCCGACCGTTGGATGGTAATGAAATTTTAGGATGTTGTCCTAGAGGTATAATGTGGACCTCTGGAAGTTATGGATTTAAAATCTGAGTGGCAGATCTTCCAGATCGATCAACGTAGTGACGTATTTTATATAAGTTATGTATTCTATCGATATGAATTCTGAGCCTGGATTTGATTACTATTCTAGGCGGCGATCGTCATGACGCCTTGATGTGTGGTGCTAGGGAGTTGTTGGACGAACTCCAGGTGAGTGGGCAGTTTTGTTTTCCGTATATATATATACTTGACGTTTCCCAGAAATTGAATTGAAATGAAAATATGTTTAAAATGAAATGCATATGAGTTATGTGGAAAAACGGGAAGTGAAATACCATGCATAGAATTGATATGAAAAGTATATAGAAATGTGAGTTGAAATGCCATGCATGAATTAATATATGATGCATATGTATGAATTGGTGCGGTGGACGCACATGTAAGAATTGATTTATGATGCATATGTATGAATTGGTGCGGTGGACGCACAGGTAAGAATTGATTTATGATGCATATGTATGAATTGGTGCGGTGGACGCACAGGTAAGAATTGATTTATGATGCATATGTATGAAATGGTGCGGTGGACGCACAGATGAGTATTTAATTACTGTTATGATGATGATGATATATATTGAGCTCAAATCCTGCACCATGGTTTAGTGCTTATAGTATTCACCGCATCGCACGCTCGCCTTGGATCCAAGTAGATGCTAGTCGTACAGTCCACGCGGAGTGGGTACGACAGACCAGTCGCGAGAGTGTTAGTGAGATTCCGACTGGTGGGTGACCTTAGATTATGTGCACAGATGATTTATGAGAAGCACTAGAGTGTAACTTGCGTGCAGAAGGCCGGACGGGTCACAGAGGTGACTCCGGTAGAGTGATAATGATAGATTTTGAGCTCTAGGTTCAACCGTACAGGGCTATTAGAGGGCCTACGGTTGATTACTTTCTTGCACCTGATATGATTATGTTGATGCATTCATACCTTATTACTGTTGAGATGATGTGGCATGGCATAATTAATATGAGAAATGTTGAGATGATGTGGCATGGCATAATTGTTATGAAAATGTTGAGTTAACGACTTGAAGTCTTGAGAATATATATGTATATTTATATTTTACATTTCTGGGAAAGTATACAGGTTTTACGGAGAGGGGTTACAACGTTTTGAGAAATGTTTGGATTTGGAAAAAGAATTGTTTTACTGACCCACTCAATTTTGGTTTTGCGCCCCTCCAGGTTCAGGAATCACAAAGGTGTGGTGACTACGAGGAATTCGACGGTGTTCTGACAGATTGGACAAAATTAGGACTCACCTTCGAGTGTATCAACTTATAAATTGTATCTTAAAGCTTCCGTACTGTGCAAATGGTTACGTCACTCTCACGTGACGGCCAGCATGCCCTCCTTCGGGACGGGGTGTGTCAGTTGGTATCAGAGCATGGTTGCAATCTTGGACATCTTGAGAAGTTCTAGTGAATTCTGTCAGAACTACACCGCCTCGTAGCAAGCCACGTAGTTAGAGGAACTTAGTCTCCCCGATTTAGCGGTTTAGGGGGAAACTATTACTATGGTGATTCAGTCTATTGTCTAAAGGGACATTTTAAGATGGGTAATGAGTTGAACTTGAATCACCTTATGAAATGATGAACCTGAGAGAGCGAAGTAACGGTTTAACCATTTGGAAAAGATGTTTCAGATTATGCAAGTCAAAGGAAATTTCCTTCTGACAAGGGGTCGAGACGACTACCTGGTTTTGGTTATGAATTTGTATCCTGGTGGAAACAGGAGTATGAATTGTTGTCACCAGAGGAATCAGTCGATTGAGAATTGTTTAAGGACTTGTTTAAAGGAAAAGTTTATCCCTCCGACATTTATCGATGGTAGTAAACAAGAGTTTACAAATATGAGACAAGGAAGGTGATGATCGAGGGATATTATAGAAAGTTTTCAGACTTGCCTCGTTCCATCCAGATATTGTTGTTAATTTGGTGGAGGTGTTATGTTGTTTTAAGCTGGGTGGCAAAAAGGGAAGTGGTATTTTGGGTGACCACTATCCATTGTACTTCTTACCAGGAGTATACAAGATGTTGTTGAGCCTTGAGGACTCTGAGAACATGAGCAACGAGAATAAAGAAGAATAAGAAAAGAATAGGAATTAAAAGAAGACGATAAAGTTAATGATTCGTCATATCAAGGATATAGAAAGATTCAGAGCTTCGAAAGAAGTGAAGCTAGAGTTAATTTTTCCAGCTGAGGTTTTAAGGTCGCTGGTCAGAATAAAAGTGATGGATATACTGGTAATCCCCGATATTTGAGACAAGGTGTCTCGAGTAAAGGAAATGTACCTTGTGCAGCAGGTACAAAATTAACACTTTGGGAAGTGTGAAATTAATGAATGTGTTTATGTGAACAGAGGGGACACAGAATTGTGAATCGTCCCTAGAATCAGTTGTACTCAACAATTTTCCATGATATCATAGTGTAGATTCAGCAGAGTTATGGACTTAGTAGTTTGGTCGGATTGACCGTGAGTACAAAGAGATTTGATGAGTTATATGTTCAGCTGTACAGACCATGAGAAGTGGATTCGACTGACACATGAGAAATTGGTGAGTTATAGGCTCGGCCGTACCGACCACGCGGAGTGGATCCGGCCGACGTATTATTGAGATAAGAGTTGAATCAGTCGTATTGATCATTCTAGTTGACTTCGGCTGATATATTTCTTATTATGTATGTTATTACCTTGAGAGTAGTAAATAAATGTAGTTGAGATGAGTGTATGTATTTTGCATTGAGTGACAAAATAGTAATGTTATATCTTTGAGAGTGGTTGCCTACTTATCGAGACAACGATGATTTATCAGTATTGCGGGCTGCAGACCGTAATATTAATAACTCATTCGTGGATTCGTTAAGCAAGCAAACCGGTAGATTATTTTATGTTAATATTGTACTTATTTGGAATGCTTAATAATAATAGAATATATATTGTATCAGTTAATTCTGTTCCATTAGATTGGTTGGTTATAATTGTGACAAGACGAAATGTTATGGGAAACCAGTACTTTCCATCGATCTGGATGAACAAAGATTACTTTTGTAAGTATGCAAAATGGATTGAGTCAGGCTGTTATTTATGCTGTGAGAGCAAAGAGATTGTTTTCGAAAGGCTGTCAAAAATACTTAGCTCATGTGGTGCTAAATGATGTTGTTTGGAGTAGTGTGAATAATGTCGAAAGAGTTAGACTTTTCTTGATGTCTTCCTTGAAAGTATACCTGGATTGCCTTCAGGCAGAGATATGAGGTTCATTATTGATTTGTTGCCAGGTATAAATTTATATTGGAGATTGGTTCAGGATGAGTTAAGGGAATTGGAAATTCAGTTGAGAGAATTGGTTGATAAAAGTTTTATTCAACCTAGTACAACACTTTTGAGGAGCCCAGTTTGTTGGTGAGGAAGAAAAATGGATCTTGAGACTGTTCATTGATTATAGACAATGGAGTCGGGTAACGATTGAGAACCGTTATCCATGGTGATGTACTGATGTTTATTTAACCAGCTCAGAAGTAATTGCGAAGATTCAAAGATTGAATTGAGATCTGGTTACTACCAATTGAATATTATAAGTGACATTGATCATAAGATGGTTTTCTGGACTCGTTATAGTCTTTATGAAGTTTGGTGATGCTATATGGATACTCATGCTGTTTTATGAGTTGATGGATGAAGTATTCCAATAATGCCTTGATAGATTGATATCATTTTTCATTGACGATATTCTGGTATACTCTAAGCCAGAGCAGAGCATGTAAATGTATTAAGTCGATGAAGCAAAGATTGAGAGAACGTTGGTTGTATGCTAAGTTTAGCAAAGGCTAAAGTTAAATGAATCAAGTGGCATTCTGAGAATTGTTATATATTCTTAAGGTATTCAAGTGAATCCTTAAAAGATAGCAGAAATTGAGAATTTGGAACAACCACGAGTCATAATTGAGATTTGGAATTTCTTAACTTACCAGGCTATCTTGGATGGTTGTGAAAGATTTTTCAGTCATTGCTTTGTCATTAACGAGACTGTTGAGAAAAAGAGTTATGTATGAGTGGGAAGGAAATTGTGAGTAAGGGATTTAACAACTAAAGTATTTCCTCACTCATACACGTATTTTAGTAATCCTAGAAGATAGTGGTAATCATAAATGTTTAGTGATGTTTCTTGAATGGTATTGGAGGCATGTTGATGCAAATGTTAGGGTGATTGTATATGTTTCACGACAAATGGAACCTCATGAGATGAATTACCCTACTGGTGATTTGGAAGTCACGATTATCATCCTTGCTGTGAAGTTATGGAGACATTATATGTTGATAAGAATGCAAGATTTTACAAATCAAAAGAGTCTCCAATATTTGTTTGCTCGGAAGGATTTTGATATGAGGCAGCGAAAGGTGGATTGAATTACTTAGTGATTATGATTGTACGATCAGGGTGATCGTGAATTGTTGTAGCTGAAGCACTTGATGAGAAGACTCCAGTAAGAATTAATGCTTGGTACGCTTGCCAAGATTATCTTCTTATGGATTGGAAATCAACTGAAGTAAAGTTGAGAATTGGAGATCGAGAAGAAGCTCTACTTGCTAATTTTCAAGTTAGGCATTTTTGGTAAGGTCGTACTCGAGACTCAAATGCTTGACGAAGAAATTTAAGAATTAACCAAGGCAGAGAAAGAAGGGAAAAAGAATGAGTACATGATTCGTGAATCAAATGGTATGTGGATACAAGAAAACAAAAAGTATGTGCCTAATGCTGAGGATTTGAAGCAAGCAAATATTGGACGAAGTTCACTGTTCAACTTCTGCAATATTCCAAAAGTAATAAGATTTATCATACCATTCGACAGTTTTATTTGGTCAGCAGATTGAGGCAGAAAGAGATAAACCTTTGGATTGAGATAATTATTTTCTGTTTCGCAGTGGAAATGGAAAGATATTACTTTGGATTATGTGTACAAGCTTCCTTGTACACAAGATGGTTATGATCGAATTTGAAGTGATAGTTGGTCAATGTACCAAGTTAGTACAATTACTCCAGTGCTGAGTAATAACTTTTTCCCAGACAGGGCAACGGTACTTAATGTATTTTGTGTTCGATGCGTTGTCGCTAGGTGGCAGAGTCGTCACATGAGATTCTAGTGCAACTATTGAGAATTAAATTGGATTCGACTTGATAAGGAACCAAGGACGACTTTGGATTGGAAAAAAAAAAGGTCCTGAGAATTAAGACAGAGTAAGTGGTAAAAGCTTTGTGAAGGAAATCATTCAGTAGAAAATTATGTGGGAGAAAGAGAATCGGATGAGAGAGATTTACCCGAAGCTATTGTTGGAGTATGGTTGATTTAGTTGGTTGCTGGAATTTCGGGGACGAAATTCTATAAGGAGGGGAGATTGTCACAGCCCGTTCCAAAATATTACATTCGTGGCTGTGAATGGACGAAATTGCCCTTAAGAAATACTAAGTTTGTGAAGCTCAGGTTGCTAATTATCTAGGTTCCTAAGTTTTGAAAATAAAATGAAATTTAATAAGGATGGAACTTAGATTTTTAGGTTAAAATGTTAAAGTTTGGTGTTTGGAGATTGGAATAAGGACCACGTGGGATCCCCACATCCCTCAAAACCCTCCTCATTTCCCGTTCACTGTCTTTCTCTCTCCTCCTTCACGATTTCTCACTCTCTCTGTCTCTCTCCTTCGAACTCACACGGACCACCACCAAAACCACCCTAAATCTATACCAACGTCAAGTTTGAGACCACCATTGGAATCCTGAGGACTTCACGATCACGTTGGTATCCATTTCAGGTAAGTTTTACTTCGGAAAACCTAGATTCTAAACTCCCCATGAAAGTGTACTGTTCATGAGCTTTGAATTGGTTGATTTTTAGGACAATCCAAGCTCATAGTGAGCTTAGTGAGGTCCCAAGGAAGCTCGGAGTGCTTCGTTGGAAGGATTTGGACGTCGGGATCACGAGGGTTAAGTTTGGCCGGTTTTGCTTGGATTTTTCCGGTGAGATTTAGTTGTTTTTGAAGCTTAAAAGTAGTATATTGTGATTCTACATGTTAAGGGCTTTAAATTGATATATTATACGAAGAAAATGGTTGAGAAACGAAGGAGAACGAAGCATTTGAAAATTCCCCAGTTTTCCGGCCACCGAAAAAACCAGTCCGGCGAACCCGCGAGGAAGAAGGTGCGCGTGGGCGCGCGTGGACCCGTGCCTTCCTTGGCGCGTGGGGGCGCGTGCTACAGTAAACAATTATTTTAAAAATATGTCGACGTCCGTGACGTCGAGTAGATCACTGTGGTATATTCATATACCCAAATTAAACACCGTATGAGAAAGTTATTGAGGATTGTTGGTTAGGTGTTCAAATAACGTTTTATAGTTTTCACATTTAGGTGAAAATGTGAATTGATGATCCGACCGTTGGATCGTCACCAAACTTTGATACGTTGTAATACGTAATATTTGAGGATTATTGGAACTTACGGATTGAGAATCCGAGTTACGGATCTTCCGGAATTGGAATTGTAAGTCCATAATATAAAATGTTAACCGTCACTTAGTTTTGGAAATTGACGGAGATCCGACCGTTGGATGGTAATGAAATTTTAGGATGTTGTCCTAGAGGTATAATGTGGACCTCTGGAAGTTATGGATTTAAAATCTGAGTGGCAGATCTTCCAGATCGATCAACGTAGTGACGTATTTTATATAAGTTATGTATTCTATCGATATGAATTCTGAGCCTGGATTTGATTACTATTCTAGGCGGCGATCGTCATGACGCCTTGATGTGTGGTGCTAGGGAGTTGTTGGACGAACTCCAGGTGAGTGGGCAGTTTTGTTTTCCGTATATATATATACTTGACGTTTCCCAGAAATTGAATTGAAATGAAAATATGTTTAAAATGAAATGCATATGAGTTATGTGGAAAAACGGGAAGTGAAATACCATGCATAGAATTGATATGAAAAGTATATAGAAATGTGAGTTGAAATGCCATGCATGAATTAATATATGATGCATATGTATGAATTGGTGCGGTGGACACACATGTAAGAATTGATTTATGATGCATATGTATGAATTGGTGCGGTGGACGCACATGTAAGAATTGATTTATGATGCATATGTATGAATGAATTGGTGCGGTGGACGCACAGGTAAGAATTGATTTATGATGCATATGTATGAATTGGTGCGGTGGACGCACAGGTAAGAATTGATTTATGATGCATATGTATGAAATGGTGCGGTGGACGCACAGATGAGTATTTAATTACTGTTATGATGATGATGATATATATTGAGCTCAAATCCTGCACCATGGTTTAGTGCTTATAGTATTCACCGCATCGCACGCTCGCCTTGGATCCAAGTAGATGCTAGTCGTACAGTCCACGCGGAGTGGGTACGACAGACCAGTCGCGAGAGTGTTAGTGAGATTCCGACTGGTGGGTGACCTTAGATTATGTGCACAGATGATTTATGAGAAGCACTAGAGCGTAACTTGCGTGCAGAAGGCCGGACGGGTCACAGAGGTGACTCCGGTAGAGTGATAATGATAGATTTTGAGCTCTAGGTTCAACCGTACAGGGCTATTAGAGGGCCTACGGTTGATTACTTTCTTGCACCTGATATGATTATGTTGATGCATTCATACCTTATTACTGTTGAGATGATGTGGCATGGCATAATTAATATGAGAAATGTTGAGATGATGTGGCATGGCATAATTGTTATGAAAATGTTGAGTTAACGACTTGAAGTCTTGAGAATATATATGTATATTTATATTTTACATTTCTGGGAAAGTATACAGGTTTTACGGAGAGGGGTTACAACGTTTTGAGAAATGTTTGGATTTGGAAAAAGAATTGTTTTACTGACCCACTCAATTTTGGTTTTGCGCCCCTCCAGGTTCAGGAATCACAAAGGTGTGGTGACTACGAGGAATTCGACGGTGTTCTGACAGATTGGACAAAATTAGGACTCACCTTCGAGTGTATCAACTTATAAATTGTATCTTAAAGCTTCCGTACTGTGCAAATGGTTACGTCACTCTCACGTGACGGCCAGCATGCCCTCCTTCGGGACGGGGTGTGTCATATACAACATTACTTAATTACTTAAAAAAAATTAACATGTAATTGTTAACATTACTTAATTACTTACAAAAATTAACATGCAAGTATTAATTACTTAAAAAAATTAACATACGAGTCCATACAAATTTATTTGTTGTTGTATAAATTACAATAATATAAATATAAGTTTGTAAACTTACCTTAAATATGGAACCCTTTGTGTTCAAGCTTTGGAATGGATCTGGAATGACTTTGAAAATGGTAAGGGAAGAAGAAGAAACGAAAATGCTCTGAGGGAATGCCTCTGATACTCCACCTCTGATAAGGTTTTGCACATGCTCTGAGGGAATATAAGTATATAACAGAGAGTGGAACATGGTTTTGCATGTGAAAGCATATCACAGACTCACAGTGACACACGGTTTCATTATTAAAGTTCTATTATTCGTTGTCCATTGTCTGCAATTGTAAAAAGTGATTGAAAAATTAGTGAGGTGAGTCAGATGGGGTCAATCAACCACAGAGGCACACACACAGACATGCTATTATTTGTTGTCCATTATCTGCAATTGTAAAAAGTGATTGAAAAATTCATGAGGTGAGTCAGATGGGGTCACTCAACCACAGAGGCACACACACACAGACATGCCATCACACACACACACACAACACACGCACACATATCTCACACGCATACGGCTCTCTCTCTCTCTCTCTCTCATTCTCGATCCTTCTCTCTTCTTCTCTGAGTTTGAGGCGCCGGACCTCTCTTATCCCCCTTCTCCATTCGACCCACACACACACAGATCTCCCCCTTCTCGATCATTCTCTCTTCTTCTCTGAGGCCCTCGATCCTTCTCTCTTCTTTTCTGAGGCCCTCGATCCTTCTCTCTTCTTCTCTGAGGCCTGACCTCTATTCTCCCCCTTCTCCATTCGACCCACACACACACAGATCTCCCCCTTCTCCCACTCTCTCGATCCTTCGCCCACTCTCTTGATCCTTCGCTGCCGTTGATCGTGGCTCTGGCGAAGTCGGACTTGGCTCAGTCGTCTCTGGTGGTGCGCCGCTGAGCAAGGAGTTGGCCCAGTCATCGATTTTTCAGGTGAGATTCCATTGAAACCCTAAGCCCTAAACCGACATCACATATGTTGAATCGTTGATGCATGCGTGAAATTTGAAGCTTATATGTGAAATTGAAGTTAAAAATCGTGTTTTTGCAAGGTTTTTGGGACGAAATCGGCTCGGGAATAGGCACACCATCTCCGGCGTTCTTCTCCGGCGTTCGATATCGGAGTCCGATTGCACCGTTCAACAAAATTTCTCGATATTTCCAAAATATCGCGATATTATCGATAATATCGATAATATCGCGATATTTTGACAAAAACCACACGGATACCTATTTAAATATCCATTCCCCGAAAAATCGATATTATCGGCGATATTTCGCCGATAATATCGATATTTAAATCCATGGTTGGGACATCCTTAAGTTTCCTGCACCCACTAAGGTTTAAATATTGAAGCCCATTTAGATTTCCAATAGACGAAGGAAGCATTTCGACAGCTGTGTCTTCCAAACAAAGAGACACCAATTGTTCCATTGGCTTCAAGATTTCAGGGAATTTGGAAAATCTAGATCACTCGGTGAGATTAAGACTCTCAAGATATTTCAAGTTACAGATTGATAAGGGTAGCTCTGTAACTGCTGTTCTAATTAAACTTAAGGACTTCAAATGTTCCATTGGCTCCCAAATCTCTGGGAGGTTTTCAACTTTAGAGCAATAATAGAGATCGAGTTTCTCGAGATTTTTCAACTTACACCTGCTGCTTGGAAGTTTCTTAAGGTCTTTGCATAGCCTTAAATTCAAGTAAGAAATATTTTCGTTAGACCAAACTGATTCAGGCAACTCCTTTATAGCACTCCATTCTAAATTTAAGTATTGAATATTTCCTAGCATCTCTGGAAGATACTTAAGACTCGTGCAGCCTCCAATATCAAGATGAGTAAGCTTGTCAAGATGTTGAAAATACGAAGGAATTTCAACCAAACTTTTACAGCCCCAGAGATTTATCTCCACAATTTTTAGACTCCCAGAGAGATTTGGAACTTCAGTTAGATTTGAACAGGCCCGCAGTTCAATCACTTGTAAGCTGACAAGTATCTGCAACAAATTAAATAGAAATATAAATAATTAATATAATTTCTACACTTGATTTTATACAAGAATTAAAATAGGCATATAATATAATATACCTGCTCTTCTTTCCAAAGCTTCTTAACTTTGCTACATGGCATATGAAGCTCAACTAGATTTTCCGGACAAAAATTTGACGGCAAAGATTCCAGTGGATATTTCCACCAGTAAAGATAATGAAGAGAATCGGGAAGGTCTAGAGAATCGGTGAATACGAAGCCACCAACCACAATTAGCATTATTAGGTTAGACATCTTTTTGAAGTCTACATGTTTCAATGATCGCTCTTGAAGATTATACGACTCTATGGCTTCAACATTTGGAGTTTCCTGAGAATAAAAAGAAAGTTTAAATGTGAATATATATGTTTTCAACATGTTAAAATGTAACGCATTTGGAACAAAGAGTACTTGCGATGGTAATCACGTACAAGTGTCTTAGTCTAGTCAAATATCCAACATAACTGTATCCTCCTCTACTTGTCTAAATAAACAAACATTTGTTCATATTCCAAACACTTCCTAACACAATAAATATTCAATCAAATTCATCCTTTAACAATCTCACTTCTTTATTATAAATTAGTTTTACTTTGTTATGTTATCATCTCAAGTTTGTAATTTTTATTTTCTAAAAAATAGAAAAGAAAAAAATTGAATGCATTTGGCTCTTACCGTGTTACTCCTCAATACACGATAGACATCCTCATCATTGAACAACCTACTCCGTTTACCGGGATCTTTAATACCTTGTTCTTGAACAATTTTCCTTCCCATTTCTTGTAGCAAATCGTGCATCTCTATGGTTTCCCTTCCCATTTCTTGTAGCAAATCGGCCATCTCTATGGTTTCCATTCCCCCTTCTGAATCAATTGATATGAGAGACATCTCAATGAGAATTCTAATTCCAGATATCGCAAAGAATCCACGAACATCTAACATTCGTTTTACCTCAACCAGAGACTTCCCTATATGAAAACATGCTATATCCAGAAATATCTCCTTCTCATTTTCTCTCAATCTATCATAACTTATTCTCAACACTTTCTGAATATCTTCACTGGGAAATCGTTTCAATTTGTTGAATTCATCTTCCCATTCTTCTTTGCTCTTGCAATTGAAGAACAAGGACCCCAGAACTATAAGAGCTAAAGGAACGCCTTTGGCATAAGCCACCGCCTTTTCTGCCAACTCCTTATAATCTGTTCTACGAGTACTGTTATTCTTGAAAGAACGCGAACAGAAAAGCTGAAGAGCGTCATCCGGTTTTAGTACCTCAACCTCGTAGATATTATCCTCTTCAACAGTTTGCCTAAGTGTGCCCCTATCTCTACTTGTTATAATGATTCTAGTTCCAGTGCCATACCGAAGACGATCGCCAGCTAAACGTTCCATTTGCATTGAACTACTCACATCATCAAGAACAATGAGGACCTTTGTGCGGCTGAGCCTTTTTCGAACACTAGTTGATCCTATGGATAGACCTTCTCCCTTTAATATCTCCTTAAGAAGTGTTTTTTCCAAGTGATCTAGTCCATCTGCTTTTTCTGAGTTCTCCCTGACATTCTTAACAAAACAAGAAGCTTCGAATTTAGAAGAGAGTCTGTGAAATACAGTTTCGGCAAGGGTGGTCTTGCCAATACCACCCATGCCCCAAATACCGACAGTGATGCAAGCATCCGATGAATGAATGCCTAATAGTGATTCGACCTGCTCGATGCGGCTTTCAATTCCAACAAAGCCCTTTAAATCGCAGGATGATGCGCGACACAATTTGGTTCGAATCCTTATGAAAATGAATCCAGAACGAAATTGCGCTAAAGCTAGGGCGTCACCTGTAAGTGGCGCGCTGTGTGGCCCGAGCACAATGATAAGTGAGCAAGGGTCGCTGTATCTCCATCGGCACCCGGATGCAGTGTTAAATGAGCAAGGGGGCTATAGAAACTTCTTTTCGAACGACTCCACTCAAAGTTGTTTGAGAGCATATGCTCCTATCAACTTTACACGGGACACACAAAAGAAGTACTTTGATCCTATTAGACGGGGAAGGGTGAAGAAGCTAGGACAGAAGGGTAGAGTTCAAGAGAGCAAAATGCGTTTAGGAACGTGGAATATAGGAACCTTGACGGGAAAATCTATGGAAGTAGTAGAAGTTATGGTGAGGAGAAGGATAAATATTATGTGCCTACAAGAAACTAAGTGGGTTGGTCGTAAGGCAAAGGATCTAGAAAACTCAGGGTTTAAACTATGGTATTCGGGCACAAATAGAACGAGAAACGGTGTTGGCATCATCATGGACAAGACCTTGACACAAGATGTTGTAGATGTCAAGAGGGTAGGAGATAGAATCATGGCAATCAAGATTGTAATAGGACAAGAACTTATCAATGTGATTAGTGCGTACGCACCTCAAGTAGGGTTGGATACGAGTTCGAAGGAGAAATTTTGGGAAGACCTTGGAGACTTGGTGCAAGGAATTGCTCAGACGGAGAAGTTATTTATAGGAGGAGATTTAAATGGACACGTGGGCAGGGAGACAGGCAACTATGGAGGTTTTCATGGTGGCCATGGTTTTGGGGAGAGAAATGAGGATGGGGAAGCTATCTTGGATTTTGCAATGGCATATGATCTCTTCTTAGCCAACACCTTCTTTAAGAAGAGAGAAGAACATGTGATCACCTACAAGAGTGGGTCGTCAAAAACACAAATAGATTTTCTTCTAATGAGGAAAGGGGATCGTATAACTTGTAAGGATTGCAAAGTTATACCAGGAGAGAGCGTGGCTAATCAACATCGCTTGTTGGTGATGGATGTACATATCAAAAGAGTGAGAAAAAAGAACAAGACTTGGAAGTGCCCAAGGACTAGATGGTGGAATCTAAAAGAAGAAAAACAAGCCATTTTCAAAGAGAAAGTAATCACCCAGTGTGTGTGGGATAGAGAGGGGGAAGCTAACCAAATGTGGGATTCCATGGCTAGTTGTATCCGAAAAGTAGCAAAAGAGGTATTAGGAGAGTCCAAGGGCTTTGCCCCACACCAAAAGGAATCTTGGTGGTGGAATGAGGAGGTACAAACAAAGGTGAAGGCTAAGAAGGAATGTTGTAAAGCCTTATACAAGGATAGGACCGATGAAAATGGTGAAAGGTATAGAAAAGCGAAGCAAGAGGCGAAGAAAGCTATGAGAGAAGCTAAGTTAGTGGCTTATGACGATATGTATAAGCGACTAGATACCAAAGAAGGAGAGTTGGATATCTATAAACTAGCTAGAGCAAGGGAAAAGAAGACAAGGGACCTAAACCAAGTGAGGTGCATCAAGGATGAGGATGGAAAGGTTCTTGCTACAGAGAACGCGGTTAAAGATAGATGGAAAGGTTATTTTCATAATCTTTTCAATGAAGGACATGAAAGGAGTGCTTCTTTAGGGGAGTTGAGTAACTCAGAAGAGTGTAGAAACTACTCTTTTTATCGTAGAATCCGGAAGGAAGAAGTGGTTGTAGCTTTGAAGAAGATGAAGCATAGAAAAGCAGTAGGCCCAGACGATATACCAATTGAAGTGTGGAAAGTTTTGGGAGAGACAGGTATAACATGGCTCACTGACCTTTTCAATAGGATTTTGAAAACGAAGAAGATGCCAAATGAGTGGCGAATGAGCACTTTGGTGCCTATCTACAAGAATAAGGGCGATGTACAAAATTGCATGAACTATAGGGGTATTAAGCTAATGAGTCATACAATGAAGCTCTAGGAGAGAGTCATTGAGCATAGATTGAGGCAAGAGACACGGGTTTCGGACAACCAATTCGGGTTCATGCCAGGGCGCTCAACCATGGAGGCAATCTATCTCTTACGAAGATTGATGGAAAGATATAGAGATGGGAAAAAGGATTTACACATGGTCTTTATAGATTTGGAAAAAGCGTATGATAGGGTCCCAAGAGACATTCTTTGGAGGATTTTAGAGAAGAAAGGAGTACGAGTAGCATATATCCAAGCTATACAGGATATGTATGAAGGAGCAAAGACTGCCGTAAGAACTCATGAAGGACAAACCGAAAGCTTTCCCATAACTGTAGGATTACATCAAGGCTCATCCTTAAGTCCTTACCTTTTTGCGTTGGTAATGGATGAGTTAACAGGACATATTCAAGATGATATTCCTTGGTGTATGCTTTTCGCAGACGATATAGTGTTGATAGATGAAACTCAGGAAGGGGTAAATGCAAAGCTTAACCTTTGGAGAGAAGTGTTGGAATCTAAAGGTCTTCGCCTAAGCCGATCAAAGACAGAATATATGGAGTGCAAGTTCAGTGCAAATGGAGGCCAAAACGAGTTAGGGGTGAGGATCGGAGATCAAGAAATACCAAAGAGCGACCGTTTTCGTTACCTAGGATCTATCTTGCAAAAGAACGGAGAATTAGATGGAGATCTCAACCATAGAATACAAGCTGGATGGATGAAGTGGAAGAGTGCATCCGGCGTGTTGTGTGACCGCCGTATGCCACTGAAGCTCAAGGGAAAATTTTATAGGACGGCAATAAGGCCGGCGATGTTGTATGGCACATAATGTTGGGCGGTGAAGCATCAACACGTACACAAAATGGGTGTAGCGGAGATGAGGATGCTTCGTTGGATGTGTGGGCACACGAGAAAGGATAAGATTAGGAATGAAGATATCCGGGGTAAAGTAGGAGTAGCCGAAATTGAAGGAAAGATGAGAGAAAATCGGTTACGGTGGTTTGGACATGTGCAAAGAAGGCCTACTGACGCTCCGATTAGAAGATGCGACTATGGGACAGAGGTTCAGGGCCGAAGGGGTAGAGGAAGACCTAGGAAAACTTTGGAAGAGACCCTAAGAAAAGACTTAGAGTACTTGGATCTAACGGCGGATATGACACAGGACAGAACACAATGGCGTTCTAAGATTCATATAGCCGATCCCACTCAGTGACTCGGATTTTCCAAGTCTCCAACCGAGAAGTTTTCCTCACTCGGGAAATTAAGGGAACACTACCTCAACCTACATGCTCCACTCACAAAGCTTCAACATACAAGCTTCAACAAAAGAAAATTCAAAGAACTTAGCGAAGAAGGCTTTGGTGTATTTAACACAATACGTTGAAATGAAGGAAATCTTATTTATTGATATCCCCGATAAGTTACAAATATGTACATATACTTGAGTCAAAATAAACAAACAAGAGGGAGCCTTCACAAAGGTTGCTTAGGAGAAGTCTCAGCAGTCGGTAGAGCCCCAGAAAGAGAAGGCATTGGAGGGGGATCATTCGGAGCCTCAGTACTGGACAAAACCCTCGAAGGAGGAGGCATCAGAGGTTGATCATTTGGAGCTTCATTAAGCGGTACAGCCCCAGAAGACGAAGGCAATAAATGCCTTTGGAACAAACCCACAAATCTCTGATGATCAAGTAAAACCTGACCATCAGATTCCTTCATCTGGTCAAGCTTCCTCTTCATGTTTGTAGCATAGTCATGTGCGAGCCGGTGCAACTGTTTATTCTCATGCTTGAGCCCTCTAATCTCCTGTTTGAGACTCATCACTTCAGCCGCCAATGATTCAACTTGGCGGGTTCGAGCAAATAGGCGTTGGGCCATATTAGACACAGAACCTGCACACTGAACACTGAGAGCCAGAGAATCCTTAACAGCCAACTCATCAGACCGTTTGGAAAGTAGTCTGTTATCTTTGGGAGTGAGAAGGTTCCTGGCCACTACCGCAGCGGTCATATCATTTTTCATCACGGAATCCCCAACGGTAAGAGGACCAGTAGGGGAGACGAAGAATGGGCGCCATATGTTGTCTGGAGAAGGCGGGGCTGCCTCTTCAACAAGGTTCAAGTCAAAACGACGGTCGGAGGGGCCAGACATTTTCAAAGGTGTTGAAGAGAGAAGAGGTCGGACAAATCAAGATCTTAGAAGTGCAAGAATGGAGCTTCTACTGGTGGATACTCAAATGTGCTTTGGAACTTAATGTCAGCCCCTATAAAAATCTGCACTCGACGAAGCTTCAGAAATCGAGGAGGCGCCTGCTCAGAAATCGAAGAGGCGTTTGCTTTCTCAAAAGCTGGGCTGCTCAGAGACCATGAGGGTCGATCTCAGAAATTGAAGAGGCGTTTTCTTTCTCAAAAGCTGGGCTACTCAAAGACCACGAAGGCCGATCTCAGAAATCGAAGAGGCTTGTTTTCTCAAAAGCTGGGCTGCTCAGAGACCACGAGGGCCGATCTCAGAAATCGAAGAGGCACCTACTTTTCCAGCCTTGTCAGCACCTGTCACACGCACACTCAGCTTTGCGGAAATTATGGGCATTCTGTCGAAGATTTCTGGCGAAGTAGAAAGCACATGAATCGTACTGTTCAATCACCCACTTCTCACACGCAACAGTAACTCATGGGTACCACAGATAACTTTGCCAAAGTTCTCTGACAAAGTTGAGACACGTGAAGCTTGCAGCTCTCGCTACATCGCTCTGACCAAGAAGAGTAAAAGAATTGCAAAGAAACAACACTAACAAAGTTTAGACACATAAATTTTGAAGGTCTAGCTACCATATTATTACCTACAAGGGTAAAGGAACAGTACCACTGCTGAATAATTGGAAAGTCCCGGTGTGTCAACCTCTGTGCTTCGTGGCAAGGTAGACTAGCAAACATGCCCAACCTTTACTCACATTCGAGAAAACACTCCCAACAGGATTGCTTGCTCCAAAATCGAAGAGGCACCGCCCTCCAAATCTCGAGAGCCAGACTCCCAACATGATTACTTTCTAAAAAATCGAAGAGAGGGTAAAGGAACAGTACCACTGCTGGATAATTGGAAAGTCCCTGTGTGTCAACCTTTGTGCTCCGTGGCAAGGTAGACTAGCAAACATGCCCAACCTTTACTCACATTCGAGAAAACACTCCCAACAAGATTGCTTGCTCCAAAATCGAAGAGGCACCGCCCTCCGAATCTCGAGAGCCAGACTCCCAACATGATTACTTTCTCAAAAATCGAAGAGAGGGTAAAGGAACAGTACCACTGCTGGATAATTGGAAAGTCCCTGTGTGTCAACCTCTGTGCTTCGTGGCAAGGTAGACTAGCAAACATGCCCAACCTTTACTCACATTCGAGAAAACACTCCCAACAAGATTGCTTGCTCCAAAATCGAAGAGGCACCACCCTCCGAATCTCGAGAGCCAGACTCCCAACATGATTACTTTCTCAAAAATCGAAGAGACCGCTCTCCGAATCTCGAGAGCCAGACCCCCAACAGGATTGCTTTCTCAGAAATCGAAGAGGCATCGTTCTCCGAATCTCGAGAGCCAGACCCCCGACAGGATTGCTTGTTCGAAAACCGAAGAGGCACCACTTTCCCAACTTCAAGAGCTGGATCTCCTTGGATAAAGCTTGTCTGTAATCTTCACACGCAACATCAGCTTTCCAGATACCACATACCACTTTTTCAAAGTGCTCTGACAGAGTTAAAACATGTGAAGCTGACAGCTCCCACTACCGTGCTATGACCAAGAAGAGTAAAGGAATAGCATTATTACTTGATGTTAGGGAGACTCCTATATATGTCGACCTCCATCCCTAACGGACAGGCAGACCTGCAAAAATGCTCAACCCTTTCTTTATCTGAGAGGGCACTCCCAACGAAGCCTTTCGAAATATTCAGCTTTCTTTCCCCCGGATAATACCTCTGTAAACAAGCTATACTAGAGCAAGAATATCTCATATCATCAGGGTTAAAAGCAAGAGTATCCCATATCATGCTTTTTCCCTGTCTTTTCCTTTGGCCTTGTTCTTACCTGCAAGACAAGGAGAAAGAGAGCAATCAGTCAGCACTTGGAATCAAGCTTCCAGCCAGGAACTGACTACCTGGAACCCCTTACCTGATTACTTACCTGGCATTGCTCTCGAGTACTCATCTTCAACATCTTATGCTTCCAGGGAAGATACCGCATATGCCTGAGGAACAGATAGGGCAAGTGAGAAGGATACAAGGAAGCATGTGGAGACAAGCGTAATAGCACACGTGCCGATACATCCACTACTCTGTCAAAAGCAAAAGTATCCCATATCAGCAGGGTCGAACGTACTCTAGATTTGATGGACTTGTTTTGACCCTCAAATTCTTCAGTCGGCCTTATACTCTGGAGGAAACCAGAAAACCCTCCAGCCCTGTTCAAGAATAAGCATGTGGAAAGTTACTTCTTCAAAAGCAAAAGTATCCCATATCATCTCTTCTCATTTTTCTTCTCTTTATCCTTCATGTTGCCTGCAAGATAGGGAGAATGTGAACAATCAGCCGGAGCTCTGATTGCTTACCTTGTCTGTCACCTCTTTCAGCAGATCCCCTAGCCCGGCGACTTGGGGGACTCCTACTACATGGTTTGTATCGCGCTTGACCAAGCCTGAAACTACAAGTAAGCTTCAAGTGAAATTGATACATTACCTTGTGCATCTCCACCAGTTACAGATACCACCCCTGGATGGAGGAAGAGTACTTCTAGAGAAGATGCCACATCTACCTATGAGACAGATAAGGCAAGTCAAGACGATACCACACTCCGGTACTTAGAAGTTTCGTGGTTACAAGATCATTCTCCCACAATATTTCCTAATGTCATTTGTACTAAATCATTCACTTGTACTCACTAAAGGAGAGCTTGAACCTATGTACTTGTGTAAACCCTTCACAATTAATGAGAACTCCTCTATTCCGTGGACGTAGCCAATCTGGGTGAACCACGTACATCTTGTGTTTGCTTTCCTATCTCTATCCATTTATATACTTATCCATACTAATGACCGGAGCAATCTAGTGAAGATCACAAAAAGTTGCAAGAGAACGGAGAATTAGATGGAGATCTCAACCATAGAATACAAGCTGGATGGATGAAGTGTAAGAGTGCATCCGGCGTGTTGTGTGACCGTCGTAGGCCACTGAAGCTCAAGGGAAAATTTTATAGGACGGCAATAAGGCCAACGATGTTGTATGGCACAGAATGTTGGGCGGTGAAGCATCAACACGTACACAAAATGGGTGTAGCGGAGATGAGGATGCTTCGTGGGATGTATGGGCACACGAGAAAGGATAAGATTGGGAATGAGGATAATCGAGGCAAAGTAGGAGTAGCCGAAATTGAAGGAAAGATGAGAGAAAATCGGTTCCGGTGGTTTGGACATGTGTAAAGAAGGCCTACTGACGCTCCGGTTCGAAAATGTGACTACGGGACAGAGGTTCAGGGCCGAAGGGGTAGAGGAAGACCTAAGAAAACTTTGGAAGAGACCCTAAGAAAAGACTTGAGTACTTGGATCTAACGGAGGACATGACACAAAACCGAGCGCAATGGCGTTCTAGGATTCATATAGCCGACCCCACTTAGTGGGAAAAGGCTTTGTTGTTGTTGTTGTTGTATACAAGTTATAGAATTAGTTAGTTACCTATAATTTTTTGAATCAAACCCAGATATATTTGCTGCATTCGTCAAAGCATCCCTCCACTTGTGCACCTTGTCGATACTGTTCTGGAAACGTTGTTCAAGTAGATCAAGTGCATAACTCCCCCGTTGTTTTCGTACATCCGATGGAAGGGTGTCGTAAAAAATGGGTATAACCAACTGGCCATGTTTTTCCTTGCATTCTAGGATATGCACAAGCTCATCCAAACACCAAGTGGAGGAAGTGTAGTCTTTCGAGAAAATGATTACCGAAAGCTCTGATTCCTCGATTGCCTTGAGAAGGGCTGGCTCAATTTCATCTCCTCTCTTAAGCTCGTCATCAATATAGGTTGCGATTTTTTTCTCAAGTAAGGCAGCGTGAAGGTGGCTGGTGAAAGTACGGCGGGTGTCCTCACCTCTGAAACTAATAAACACATCGTTCTTTTTGGTATCATCAGCATCAGCAGGAGCAGCAGCGGATGAAGAAGAAGCAACATCCATAACCTCTAGTTTTCAGACGCAGCAAAAAGATGTAGTTGCAGAGAGATTAATTGTTAATTAAAGAGAAATAATATTATGATGTTGCACGAATTAAGGAGAATTTACATAGAATTGGCTTTTGAGTACATGCACAAAGTTTCAATGAGTGAGAGATGAACGAAAGTAGAAAATGGGGCACATGATAGGCACATATTTTCTTTTAAAAACTATGCTTTACAGAAAGATATTCATATATTTGCAATCTTAACATGAACATCGTCATCTCAGCATGTAAAGCTAGTAGTACTAACCAACACCCGGCACATCAGTAGAATCAGCTACATCAGAATCAGCCGCAGGAGACGACGAAGAAAATGATCTGCAGCACTTGTACAATAGAGTCCCGATGGCGTCCATCTCTCTATTAGGTAGGTGCACAAAGTTACAAAAGCTTCAGGAGGACAAAAATTGAAAATTTGGAGAGGCAAGGATTAGTCACTTTCACATACTTAAAAAATATTTGATAATTGATAATGCTAAACTAACCAACGCTTTCACAAAGTTACAAACGTTTCGCCCCCCCCCCCCCCCCGGGCGGGGGAAGGGGGGTGGACAAAAAATATTTGTCGAAATGGTTTATATGGTTTTTACACAAACAATGTTGGAGGAGAGGGGAATTAGACCTCAGAGACTGTCCCCAGATGCAATTCATGTTTATGGAAGAAACACAACAGATGCAATTGTCCTCAGATGTATTTCATGTTTATGGAAGAAACATAGCAGATGCAATTAATTGAACTGAGGTGTGTTATAAAAATAGGAAATTGTTATTAGCACTCTAAAAATCTCATTCTAAACTCAAGTGGATTTTTTTTTCTAATTATAAAAAGTTTGGAGTGCCAAACGATATTTTTGGAATGCCAATAACAATTTTCTAAAAATAATAGGAATAATATTAAAGTACTCACTAGTGAGTATTTTACATACTCACCCAATGAACACGTGTTTTTTGTTTTAAAATTTCAAAAAAAATAATTGAACTGAGGTGTGTTATAAAAATAGGAAATTGTTATTAGCACTTTAAAAATCTCATTCTAAACTCAAGTGGATTTTTCTTTCTAATTATAAAAAGTTTGGAGTGCCAAACGAGATTTTTGGAGTGCTAATAACAATTTTCTAAAAATAATAGAAATAATATTGAAGTACTCACTAGTGAGCATTTTACATACTCACCCAATGAACACGTGTTTTTTGTTTTAAAATTTCAAAAAAAATTAGGGTAAATTACATAGTAGCCCCTCAAGTTTGAAGTCTATTACAACCTCATACAACAACTTTAAAACATTTCACTTTTATACCTCACGTACTATTTTATTTCAATATAATACATCCGTTACATTTTCCATCCATTAATCCGTTAAATGCTGACGTGGCTGCCACATTTGTCCCACGTGGCTGCCAAATGTGTGCCACGTGGAAATTTTTTTTTTTTATTTATTTTTTAGAAAACCTGAATTTTCTCATTTATTTAAAAAAAAAAAAAAAAAAAAAAAAAAAAAAAAAAAAAAAAAAACTTAAACCAATCCCATCTCCCCACAACCCCCCCCCCCAAAACCCAGATCTCTTTTCCCCACCCTACAACCCAGATCCGTTCAGTTTTCCCCCACCCCCACCCACCCACCCAACCCACAGAGGCCTTACGCCTACCTTCCAGACTCACCTCAGTCAGAACCCGCCACTCTCATTCGGCCCCCCTTCCCGTTCGCGCTCGACGCGCCTCATCCTCCCCTCGCCCCCCTCCCCCTGGGTGCGCTTGCGACCCTCCTCACCCAGAACCCGACCCCTACCCCTACCCCCTTTATCCCTTCACCCACAATTTTCTCCTCTCTGCAACTCGAACCCTGCTTATCGTTTGACTCTGACAATGAGGTATGTATTTAATTTTGTCCTTTCAAATTTTGAATTTTTTCTGTGCTTGGTTGGTGGTGGTCTGAAAATGGAATTAGGTTTGCTAAGGGTGGGTGGGGTTACAGATGAGAGAAGGGAGAAAGGGGGTGGGGTGAATAGAAGAAAAGGATTAGGGAACGTGGCGGTGGGGTGGGGGTTTGCTGGGTTTTTTTATGAGAGGAAAGGTGAAGAGAATGGAGGAGAAGGAGGTGGGTTGGGGGGGGAAGGGTGAGGTTTCTGGGTTTGTTTGCGGGGGTGGGGAGTTGCGGGAGGTGGGTTTCAGTTTAGTTTGTTTGTTTTTTTTTTTTTTTTAAGATTCAGGTGGTTTTAAAAAAAATTAAATTTTTTTTTTGTGCCACGTGGCACACATTTGGCAACCATGTGGCACAAATGTGGCAGCCACGTTAGCATTTAACAGATTAATGGATGGAAAATCTAACGGATGTATTATATTGAAATAAAATAGTACTTGAGGTATGAAAGTGAAATGTTTTAAAGTTGTTGTATGGAGTTGCAATAGACCTCAAACCTGAGAGGTTACTATATAATTTACCCAAAAAATTAATGACATGTACATTATATTATAAAAGAAAAAAACATGTGTTAATTTATCATTAGACAAAACTAGCCATAGTTTATGATGGTAAGCAAAAATGCTCCCAATTACTAAGGGAGCATTTTTGCTCATCACCATAAACTATGGTGTATGCTCACCATACACCTAATCAATTGACACGTGTCATTTCATTTAATCTTGGTTAATTTTTTTCAAAATTGAAAAACTAACATTTAATGTGAAAGTTAACTAGAATTAAGTGAAATGACACGTGTCAATTGATTAAATGTATGGTGAGCATACACCATAGTTTATGATGGTGAGCAAAAATGCTCTCAATTACTAACTAAAGAGTACACAAATATTGTCCTAATAATTGTATTTTGCTTTCACAGTTTCTTAAAGATAAAAACTTAGTCAGTACCCACTTTGCTGACCCTTTGATATGGCCCACTGAAATTTTACCACATGTGTTTGGGTTAAAACTGAACTTTAGGCCCAAAGGTGGAGTCAGCCCAACAGAAGGTCCGGATGAAACTTAGGGAGCAGGAAAAGGGCCACTTGCTTACCTACCCAAGGACCAAGTGGTGTAGACTGATCAGACTGCACAGCCCAAAAAGTACTTTATGGTGGCATTACATGTAATAAAATTGATGAGTCATCACCCTCAGACCGCATTCGGGCAAAGCTGTTGCTACAGGGAGCCAAACCGAGTCGTCTATAAAAGGAGGAAGAAGAGACAGGAACATGGACACTCAAACAAACAAACAAATGCAAGCCAAAACTCTGCTCAAAGCTAGATTTGCCTTCAAACGAAGCTGTAGTCAGCCCAAGCCTTCATCCCATTCGAGATAAACCTTTATCCCCCGCGGGATAGTCCTTTCTCCCAACCTCTGTAATAGCTCTGCTACCTTGTTCAAACTTGTTGTAGTATCGATTCACTTTTGTATCCTCTCCCCCTCTTTCTCTCTCTTTAAGCTTTCAGACCTTTGACAAAGCTGCAAAGATAGGGACCTGCAAGAAGATCAGCCTTAACTGATAAGGTTTAATCTTGCCCGACCTTCTTGGCTCTGTCTTTGTCTTTTCTTTCTTTAAAAGCCTAGTAATATGTTGTATACTTCCAGTTATATACAAGTTGTTTCTAGCAAAATCATGATGAAAAGGCTTCCTCAATACTTAGATCCGATTTGAATATATATTCAGTGTTCAAATCAGATCCAAGTCCTAAGCCCACGGGCATGTAAATCTGATCAGTTTAAAAGTCATTGGCCTCAAGGCATAAAAAAAGAACTTTATGTGGACTTAACCCATCCACGACAATGCTTGATAAAACGAGAAGTCCGAAGTTACTTGGGGCGCAAGTAATCGACCTACCTCTTAGTTTTGTTTCTATTATGTCATGATTATCATAGAACGCTTAAGTATGGATGGATTCTGATAGGAAGCCTCAAGGCCTACACCTAAGGCCCCACAAAGGCACCTATTTGGATTCATTCTACTCTACGGTCTAAACTGTCCGAGCACAGGAACAAACTCTAATGGGAAGCCTCAAGGCCTACACCTAAGGCCCCACAAAGGCATCCATTTGGGTTCGTTCTACTTCTCGGACTCGGATAATCAGAAATATAATAGTGACATGACTTTCACAACCATGAAGACCAAATATGATATGTCCAAGTACTGGTTTAGTTTGACAGGAAGCCTCAAGGCCTACACATGAGGCCCCACAAAGGCACCTGTTATATCTAACACGGTTTCTCGGGCATATGAGTATTCACAACCAAAACTTGACATATATTCGACATCTGCCATACTGAAGATGGCAGTGGCACGCCTGAGCACCTACAAAGTTAATCTTGATTGTGAGCCTCAAGGCCTATACCTAAGGCCCCACAAAGGCACCTTTCAAATTAACTATGTCCTTCTCTTTCAGCACTGCCCGACGAGTCTTGCCCGAAGAGTCTTGCCCGAGCAAGACCTGACCGACGAGACTTGCTCGACTAAGCCCGATAAGAAAGCAGAAGCCCGACAGCAGCCCTCAACCGGCGCCAACCTCCCAGGGGAGCTGTGTGTTCGTTTGCCAGGAAGTCATCCCCGACGGTAATTCCTGCGACGAACATAGTTTTGGCACGCCCAGTGGGACATAGTCTTCCAGATCTTACATGTCTGAAAGAAGAACCATAAACTTGGTAAAGATAATCCAAAGGAAGGTCTTCTCCAAATGGCAGAACAATCAGAAAATCCTTCTTCCCCATCCAGACAGGTGGTTTCAGATAGCCCGACTACATCTGAAAAATCACATGGAAAAGGGACCAATGAAGAGCTACAGGCTACAATGATCCAAGTGTTAAAGAGCATCAAAAGGATCTCCTTGGAGACGAAGGGAGAAGTGAGCAGACTCTGTATGCTTACAGGGAATCTACAAAGAAGATTGGATTTGGAGTTCTCTACTCCAAAGGGTGCTCAAGGAAGTGGAATGAGTCAAGGTATCACAAGAAATGAGCCAATCATTCCCTTATTCCCACTACTAGAAGAAGGAAGGGATAGGGGAAAGAAGAAGGTGATTCCTGAAGGAAGTCAACCAGTGATAGAACCAGTCCCGGAGAATGAGTTTCCCAGCTTCCCATTATTATCATTTAATAATAGGAGGCAGAGCGAACCAGAAAAAATGAGGCACGGTCTGCCAGCTATGATGGGAGGAACTAGTGAGAAGGGTACTACTACTACTATTTCAGATAAACCTCCACCCTATAGGCCACCCCCGATGGTCAGTAAAGGTGGGGGATATAACTGGAGGAAGCCCGAACCAAGGAGGGAAGTAAATGCATGCAATGACCGGAGCCCGAAGATTGAATCAGCTATCCTCGGTCATAATGATAATTTAGCCACTCAGCAATTAAGGGAGGAGTTGGCTGAGTTAAGAAGAACGGTGACTCAAAACGCCCAGCCGCGGGCTCGCCCAGTAATCAGGATTACTTACCAGAAGCCATATCCTGAATATATCGACGAGTTGAATCCATTCCCTCTCAATTTCAAGATGCCCGCATTCCCAACCTTCATAGGTGAAGACAGCAGTGTGTCTTCTAGAGACCATATTTTCAAATTCTCTAATCACTGTGTGGCGTATGAGGACAATCCAAACTACAAATTATGGTTGTTTGGAAATTCTTTAGCAGGGTTAGTATCTCAGTGGTATTCTCTATTGCCCTCCAACTCTATTGCCAACTGGGGGCAAATGGAGATGGTTTTCCATGAACAGTTCTATAGAATAGAGCCAGAATTGACCATCAATGATTTGGTGGAAGTAAAGCAATATGATCATGAGTCCACTGAAGACTTCATGATGAGATTCAAGAGGACAAGGATGAGATGTCAGTTCCCTGTCAACCAAGCACAACTCATATCTATTGCTCAAAGGGCTTTAAAATTACCTTTGAGAAAAAGGTTTTATGATGCATAGTTTAATGAGCTGCAAGAACTCGTGATTGCTGCCACGAAGTATGAAAGGCTGTTGCAAGAGGAACAGCAAGTGAAGCATACTTCCAAAGTCCTTCTTTTTTACAAAAGCAAGGCTACTATTCACCATGTGGAGGTGGGAGAAACCAGGCCTGAACACGAGGATGGTCATGAGGAAGAAAATATAGATGTATGTGCTGCTGAGATGACCACACCCTTCAAACCATTGACGATCAAAGGGTTAGTCCAACCTGTCAAGGATCAGAAGATCGTGATGAATGATGGTGGTTTCGTCTCCATGAAACCCCCAAAGTATCAGAGTTATTCATTCGATTTAACCAAGGCACCGGAGATCTACGAAGAACTGGTGCGGCAAGAGTAATTTTGCCCGACAGTGCCAAAAAGATGCTCAAACCCGAAGAAATCAGGGGGAAGAAGTATTGCAAGCTGCATTATACCTTCAACCATTTTATAGTTAATTGTGTCCAGTTTAGAGATTGGGTACAAGATCTTATAGTGAAGGGTAAGCTGCTACTTGATTCACCCCAGGCCAGTATGATGGTGGATACTAACCCTTTCCCGGAGGCTCCTATCAATATGATCAACCTCATTTTTAAGGAGACGGGGTCATAAGCTGAGTAAGAGTGCCATGAGGGGACCAGAGGACCAGGGACAGATTCTAAGGTTGTCAACAATAAAGGTGGAGAAGAAAAGCAAGTAGACAAGGGGGCAAAGAATTGCCCGAGGCCAGTTCAAACAAAGCAAAGCAGGAAGCAAATTACATATCCATTCCAATATAAAAAGGGAGTTACAAATCATTCTATTCTAAAAACTTTACATCTTTACAAAGAGTGATTATTCTAGAATGTTATGTTCGCATGATGGTAAAAATTCTATTAGGTTCGGCTAAGACAGTATGGTTGTTTACAAGTTCGGACTTGGCTTGCTCTAACTCCGAAGTTGCCTTTTTTACCCCTTCGATTTGGTGTTCAAGTTTGTTTAGAAGAAGTGCTTGTTCTGCCTTAAAGGCAATCAGTTGCTCTTCCAGCTTCTGGACTTCAGAAGAAACCACTTTAACCCTTTCCTTGGTCTGCATGCTTTCTTTCATCAGTCGGTTAACTTGGGTAGAGGAGTTTGATTCTTTCTCCATGAAGCATTTTGCCCGGTTAGCCTGTCTATTTGCTCTCTGGTATTGTTCCCTGAGAGCCCTCAAGTTCTCGAAGAATGAGAGAAAAGAATCGCGCTGAGGCTTGGACAAACGACCAGTTTTGAAAAATTCGGTTATGACCTTCTCAAGATCACAAAGAGCCTTGAGACTGAATGATGCGGTGAATTCTTTCTTTGCCCATTCCTGAAAGATTTGTTGTTCCTCTGAGGACATAGAAGTTGCTGAAGGCTGCGTTGAAGATTTCAACCGCGTCTCAAGTCGCCCGAGCGCTTCAAAGAGTTTGGGCAACTTAGCAGGATTAAAGGATGGGAAAGGTGGAGGGTCCGGCATGACAGTTCCCTCCGATAGGATAATGCCTATTGAGGAAGCAATATCTGTCTGTTTAGTCTGCTCAACTCCAGAGGGGGAAGTATCAATACCTCCAGAAGATGAATGAGGATGCGAGCGCTTTGATTTACGGGCCAATGGAGGAGAGGAAGTTTCTTTTGGAGCTTGCTACAAAAACCAAAGGATCAGGTCGAGATAAACTAAACACAAGTCAAAGAAAGAAAATGGCTATGGAGAGAAAAGACCTACCTGACTCAGCCCCGGAGTTTTAACAGAGAATGTACTAACTCTTTGTTGAGGAGGAGATCCTTCACCACCAACAGGAGAAGAGAAAGCTGCGCCTGAACCTGTACCAGCATCCTGGATATATCCAAAGAAAGTAGTAATTATCAGCAAAAAGGTTACAAGAAAGAAGAAAGAAGAAAATTTTCCTGTACCTGAGCCTGATCATGAGGAGGAGAAGGAGGTCCATCAGCTGTCGGGCAAGCAAATGCATGCGAAATTGCTGCATCTGAAGTAACAGGGATCTCAGGAACTATGGGTTCCTTATCCGAGACCACTAGTGAGGGAGGTGGCTCATACACTAGAGACGGCTGCAGGAAACATGAATAGGAGTTAATTGGGTAGCAATGTGCAGAATTTCAATGAGGAAATAATAACTCACCAAAGGATCATCCTCATCCACGAAGTGTAGCATAACTCTTGTGGATGGATCAAATTGAGAATAAGGGGTCGCTTCCAGAGCAGTAGAAGAAGTCATAGATCTCAAAGGAGGTCCATGACTAGGCAAAGAAGCAGATGCACCAGCCTAGAAAAGAAAATTTTTAAAGGGGAGAAAAGACTTTAGCCATTAGATTCATAAATTGGAGAGATATTCAAGAAATAGAGGGAGAAAAAGTACTTCAACAGGATTGGTCTGGGAGGAGGAAAGATTTTTCTCTCGGGTATGTTGTGGAGAAGCCTCGGGTGAAGAGAGTGTTTCCTCTCTTGCAGCCTGAGTCAGAGTAATCAAATTTAGAGTTGTATGAAAGTAAGGAAGTATACAATAATATCAGCCATACCTCGAGTTCTCGAAGGGCGGTGTTTCGCAATTTTTCAACCTTTTTAAGCATAGCAGCTCTTAGTGGTTCCTCCTTAGAAGCAAGGATTGGCCTTTTAGATGCTTGAGGTCCTGTTAATCGATAAAAGTGACGATTAGATAAAAGAAAAGGTAGCAGTTTGATATAGAAAAAAGAAACTCACTGGATGATTGTTGCTTCTTTCTGCCTGCCTCAGGAACTGGAGCAGATGGGATTGATGATTCAAGAGGAATAGTAATCCTTGCCCGCTTACTCTTTCGAGTGAGAACTGGTCGTGTGGTTGCTGGACGAGGTGCAGGATCAGGGTTTGAATCTTTAGTCATGGCTGCTTTCTTTCGCTTGGGGGCTTTAGTGATTATCCTGGGCGTTCCTTCAGCTCTTGAATCCCCAATGGATTCTGAGATATCCGTCCCCTCCCCGGCTTCTCGTTTCTCAGCCTCTACGGCAGCACCATGAAGAATTGCAGCATCAGCGGAGTCATTCTCTGATTCAATAGCTTCACATTCATTATCCACTGGAGCTGCAGAATCAAGCAAAAGTAAGGAAATATAGACATCAAAGGAGAAACAAAATCAGATGAAAGAAGATATACCTATCAGAAGTAACCGGTTTTTCTCTTTGATAATCTCCTTCCAATTTGCAAGCTCGCCCGAGCCAGGATATGATTTAAGAGAAAGCTGGCTGAAGATGCGATCGTGATTCACCTTCAAATCTCCTCCATACTTTCTAGTCCATTTATCCTCCCACTAAGATGAAAATAGCGAGGTACATTCAAAATTAAGAACAACGGAATGTCGGGCTGCTTGACTCATTACATCCAGGCTGCGTCAGGCGGCTCGGAATGTCACTTCAGTTGGGGTTTGTAACCGGAATGAGGTGCCACAATGGACAGAGTCGAAGAATGGGACAGGTATAGCTTGCCTAAATCCTAACTGCCGGCTGCAGAAGTTAGGATGGTACACCTCCAAGCCTCGATCATATCTATTGCCCCGAACCCCCCAGGCCAAGTCTCTTGGTTGAATACAGCTAATAATTTTTTCTCTACAAAAGGGGGTAGCATCCTCACCAGGGGCATCTTGGAAGGCTTGGTCAGAGAACCAAGGGTATCTCCTCAAGACTGACGCACCCCATTCCAAGTCTGATCGAGTCCTGCAGACTCTGAAAAAGTAAAAGCAGGCGAAGGTGGAATGGTCTGTAGGAGGAGCTTCTGCTAGAATTCGGGCAGGAGCCACACCCTCTGGAAACTCTAGATTGGCAGCCCGAAATTCTGGAAAATACCATTGCAGCCAAATTTGTATCATCCAGATTGGTCTGTTCAAGTTGGTCTCAAAGGGCTCATCCCGAGTCATTTTAAAAAGAATGTGATAGAGATGGGAGAGAAGGAATGGACCTGTGGCTACATCATCAAAATTGTAAAGAACCTCCACAAAGGGGATCCATTCTACCCTCACTCCCTTGGATTTGTTGGGGAAGACATGCTTGTTGAGCCAGTAAAGGAGAAAGTACATATGCTCTTGATCTTTGTCAGCCCGAGGGGAGCCTGCCCCAAAATTTTCCTTTACAAAAGGAATGAATCCTTTAAAGGAGGTCCCATAACTCTTGAAAGTGGCGGAGTTATAACTCAGAGGAAGGAAGGTGGTAGAAGAACTCGAGCTCCTGGTGGTAGAAGACGGAACCCAATCTTGAGTAACATCTACTATCCTGCCCGACGGCCTCAACCCGAAGACCTGGGCCATATCAAGAATGGTGGGAGACATGGGACCCATACGAAAATCGAAGGTATTTGTGCCCGTATTCCAAAAGAGGAGAGCAGAAGCAAGCAATTCGGGCTTAGGGACAATGGAAGTCTTCGAAAGCATAAGTAGTTCATAAATACCGTTGCTCATCCATTTTTGCTTGAAGAAGGGCTCTAATTCGTCAACCCACTGGGCCCAGGTAGGATCATTCATCAAAGGAAAGCCTCGACGATGTAATGATCATTTAGAAGAAGAGATGCCCGACCCAGCCAAATAGGGATTTGGGGAAAACCAGTTTCCCCTGGGCATGTTATTTTCCACTACTGAGGGGACCCAAGAAATCCAGGCAGGACCCAATGATTGTACCCCATGCGTCTCAAAGAATAGTTCAGAATGCAAACCTGCCCGCGGGCGATGCAGCCCGTTGAGTAGACGGCGTAGGGTGGCGATTCCGTCGTCGGACTCGTAAGATGGTGGGGTTTGGCTGGATCCTGAAGCCATTTGATGAAGATAAAGAAAGAAGAGCAAGGAAGAAGATAAAAATGCAACCTTGTCGGGCAACAAAGAAAAATGGTGGGGAGAAGTAGGGAAGTTTTTAATCGCAGAAGGATTCCTTTCTACGAAACACGGAAAATTAAGAAGTTCAATCGCGAGGTATTCGTGGGTTTAATGAGGAATCTCTTTCAATTAATATTGGCGCCTGGAATTCCAGGTTTAATATCAATTGAAGGGGGCACTGTTTGGGTTAAAACTGAACTTTAGGCCCAAAGGTGGAGTCGGCCCAACAGAAGGTCCAGATGAAACTTAGGGAGCAGGAAAAGGGCCACTTGCTTACCTACCCAAGGACCAAGTGGTGTAGACTGATCAGACTGCACAGCCCAAAAAGTACTTTATGGTGGCATTACATGTAATAAAACTGATGAGTCATCACCCTCAGACCGTATTCGGGCAAAGTTGTTGCTACAGGGAGCCAAATCGAGTCGTCTATAAAAGGAGGAAAAAGAGACAGGAACATGGACACTCAAACAAACAAACAAATGCAAGCCAAAACTCTGCTCAAAGCCAGATTTACCTTCAAACGAAGCTGTAGTCAGCCCAAGCCTTCATCCCATTCGGGATAAACCTTTATCCCCCGCGGGATAGTCCTTTCTCCCAACCTTTGTAATAGCTCTGCTACCTTGTTCAAACTTGTTGTAGTATCGATTCACTTTTGTATCCTCTCCCCCCTCTCTCTCTAAGCTTTCAGATCTTTGACAAAGCTACAAAGATAGGGACCTGCAAGAAGATCAGCCTTAACTAATAAGGTTTAATCTTGCCCGACCTTCTTGGCTCTGTCTTTGTCTTTTCTTTCTTTAAAAGCCTAGTAATATGTTGTATACTTCCAGTTATATACAAGTTATTTCTAGCAAAATCATGATGAAAAGACTTCCTCAATACTTAGATCCGATTTGAATATATCTTCAGTGTTCAAATCAGATCCAAGTCCTAAGCCCGCGGGCATGTAAATCTGATCAGTTTAAAAGTCATTGGCCTCAAGGCATAAAAAAAGAACTTTATGTGGACTTAACCCATCCACGACAATCCTTGATAAAACGAGAAGTCCGAAGTTACTTGGGGCGCAAGTAATCGACCTACCTTTTAGTTTTGTTTCTATTATGTCATGATTATCATAGAACGCTTAAGTATGGATGGATTCTGATAGGAAGCCTCAAGGCCTACACCTAAGGCCCCACAAAGGCACCTATTTGGATTCATTCTACTCTACGGTTTAAACTGTCCGAGCACAGGAACAAACTCTAATGGGAAGCCTCAAGGCCTACACCTAAGGCCCCACAAAGGCATCCATTTGGGTTCGTTCTACTTCTCGGACTCGGATAATCAGAAATATAATAGTGACAAGACTTTCACAACCATGAAGACCAAATATGATACGTCCAAGTACTGGTTTAGTTTGACAGGAAGCCTCAATGCCTACATCTGAGGCCCCACAAAGGCACCTATTATATCTAACACGGTTTCTCGGGCATATGCGTATTCACAACCAAAACTTGACATATATTCGACATCTGCCATACTGAAGATGGCAGTGGCACGCCTGAGCACCTACAAAGTTAATCTTAATTGTGAGCCTCAAGGCCTATACCTAAGGCCCCACAAAGGCACCTTTCAAATTAACACTGTCCTTCTCTTTCAGCACTGCCCGACGAGTCTTGCCCGAAGAGTCTCGCCCGAGCAAGACCTGACCGACGAGACTTGCCCTACTAAGCCCGATAAGAAAGCAGAAGCTCGACAGCAGCCCTCAACCGGCGCCAACCTCCCAGGAGAGCTGTGTGCTCATTTGCCAGGAAGTCATCCCCGACGGTAATTTCTGCGACGAACAACATGTCTTTTAAAAAAAAAATCTCAATATTTGCTATTTTGCGAACCAAACACCAGCTATTACTTTTAATCCATAGCCAAACACTACCTTTCTTCTTCATTCTTCTGTCTGCCATGGCTGATTCGTCGACGCCGACCACTCCGGTCACTCCTCTAACCTCTCTCCTCCGTCAACCACCCCCACTATCTCCAATCGTCGTCCCACCCCAATCCCACCTCTCTCATCGAGACCAACGCATACTTCCTCTTCCGATTGAAAAGGATAATGAGTTTGAAAAATCGGAATGGTTGGAAAAGGAGATGGGGATGGGCCAGTGAGGTTGGTGGAGCAGCCATGATCAACGACGATCCGCCATGGAACTTGAGGAAGGTCGCGAAATAAAAATAATGTTTGTAGGTTTTAAAGTGATAGCTCGATGTTTGGGTAGAAAAATAGAAAGAGTCTGGGTGAGAGTTTTATATTACAGGGGTTATAATTTGAGTGGGCCACATCATAGAGTCAGCAAATTAGGTACTTTCCAGCGAGTACTTAAATATTATCATTTCCTAAATATTAGGATGACTACACGTCCATTAAGAAGAAGAAGCAGCAGCAATATCCATTACCTTGAATTGGCTTTTGCCTACATATATTTCATTTATAAAAATAATAAAAATAATAATAAAAAAAAACTATAATTTAAAGAAAGATATTCATATATTTGCAATCTTAATATGAACAGCGTCATCTCAGCACGTAAAGGAAGACAATTGATCACGATGTAAACAAAACAAAGTGACATCTGGTGACAGGTCACCCGCGAAGAAATTAACAGCAGACGTAACAAAAATTAATTAGCAATTTAAATGCCAGCATAACACAACACCTAAACTTATGTAAAAAGAAATGACAAAAAATACAGAAAGAGCCTTAAACAGTATCAATAAACACTGACTAACCTCTGACAAGTTACCAATTTGGTAATGGCTTGTTTGTTTTTTCCACCTTCAAAATAATATCCAAGACAATTACTTTTTTGTATCATCAGCATCAGCAAGAGCAGCAGCGGATGATGAAGAAGAAGAATCCATATCCATAACCTCTAATTTTTAGACCCAGCAAGTAGTAGTTGCAGAGAGATTAATTGTGAATTAGAAAGAAAGAGAGATACAGAGAGAGACTGGTTCAGAATTAAGGAGGATCCAATAAAGCAAGAGAGAGAAAGAGAAGTTCAGAATTAAGGAGGACTTGAATCAGGTCACCTGATGAAACAAGAGAGAGAGAGAGAGAGAGGGGGAGGGAGACTAGATCAGAATTCACTCGAATTGGCTTTTGACTAAAGTTCCAAAGACCCCTACAGGAATATCTATGAGTGAGAGATGAATAGTTATAAAAGTATTCGAAGGTGCACATGGGATGGGGCCCTCCCTTTACGCTCTTTGCGTGCACGGTTGTAAAGTTTTCATGTTAGTCAGTGACTTTCAAGAAATTTCCAAACAACTGCGATTGAGGACATTTTTATAATTTTCAAAAGAAAATAAGTGAATTTCATACTATAAAATCATAGATAGCTAGCATATAGTTGTTCACCAATTGAGATTGAATTATGGAATATGTCTTTCCGAACAAATCAATTCATTGAATTATGGAGTTTCAACCCATTTAGTTTGATTTCACTGCTAGATATACAACCATTACAACTATCAATCTTGCTACCATATTATAGTGAAATCAAACTAAACAGATCTTAATAGTTATCCATTAATAAATATTCAATGGGTTAGTTTGTCACTTCTATTTCCAAGGCTATCGAAAGGTCCTAAGAAAGTCCGGAACTCCGCCTGAATATATGTGCCTTGGCCAAAGTAGGAGAGTCATGATTCCCTTCGGATCCTCATTGTGAGGATCCTAGAGATCAATCAATCCTAGCTGCTCACCACATATGTTGCGGCTGAAAATCATTATGCCATGTAGAAATGATTAAAAATTCAAATGATTTTTGGTTGCAAGATGTGTGGTGAGTGGCTAGGATTGATTGATCTAGGATCCTCACAACTAGAATCCAGAAGAGATCCTGATCCTTCAGCTTTGATCAGCAGACCGTCCAATGAAAAGGATGCTCTTCGAAATCCTCATATCCTATCCGTTCATCGTATATCGTGCAACCAGATTTCGTTAGATTTATTTGTGTTTAATTTCAAATAAAAAAAATTCAAAATGAGTTCTGGCCCCACGATGTACGATGAATGGATATGATGGATGAGATCCAAATCCCAATGAAACTTAATCTTGACAAAGACAGCTAACCTAGACCTGGTGGGTCACCATAGCACTCAAGCTACGTCTTTGTTCATTTAGGTACCGTTTGGTACGCAGACGGGACGGGACGGGATGAAACAGGACGGAACAGATGATGTAAATATTGAAAAAGATAAGGAGAAATTTTGTCATAAAATGTTATAAATTTGTGTTCCACGGATGTGGAACAGGTCGTTCCAGGGGGAAGAGGTGGAACGAAAAATCAGCCAAATTTCGTCCCATGGGACAACCCGTTCCACAGTTTTTAGGCGCACCAAACGTGGGACGGAACGGCTCGTCATGTTCCGTCCCGTCCCGTCCCACGTACCAAACGGTACCTTATTATTAGTTCAAGATGTCACAGTAGCATACCAAATGTACACGACTCTTCATTTAAATATAAAAGCAACTAAAACATTTGAAATGAACGAGCAAACCTTGATATAGAAAATGCACATCTCCCAAATTGGCTTCGGTGAACTAGAGTTTAGCTTGATTACGAGAAAAAACAAGTGATGGATTGCCCTTATGGTTAAAGAATTTCTCTTTAACTCACTATGTTTTGGGCTCATACTCTCCCGCATCCCCTTAGTACAGATTAGTGTAAAATATACCTTGTAATTACAAAAAAAAAATGATAAAAGAACTTCGGTTGAGTACCTTTTTATAATTCCTAGAAAAAGAAAAAACAAGTGAATTTCAAACTACGAAATTTACTTTCACACTACAAAATCACGAAGGGCTGTCATTCGCTACTAGAAATTGCCTAAGATTTGGAATATGTCTTTCCGAGGCTATCAGGAGGTCTTAAGAAGCGTAGAACTTAGCCTGAAAGTAAGCGAGAAAAACAAGTGATGAATTGCCCTTATGGTTGGGTCATTTCTCTTCAACTCATTGTGTCTCAGTTCAAACCCTCCCACCTTCTCTTAATAAAGATTAATGTAAAATATTGCTTGTAATTAAAAAAAAAACAAGCTTTTTCTCATTCTTTCACATATTTACACGTTTTATGTACAAACTTTTGAACATTCCCAGTTAGTGACAAATTTCTTTCAAGAAAATTCCAAACACTTTCTATCGAGTACCTTTTTATAATTCCTTTAAAAAAAAATCAATTTCACACTACAAAATCATTGAGGGCTAAGATTATAGTTCTTCACTATTGGAGATTGCCTAAGATTTGGAATTTTTCTTTTTAAGACATCAGGATGTCATAAGAGAGCCCAGAACTTAGCCTGAAAGTAAATACCGTCTCAATTCATCCTATTTCAGATCCGGGATGTGATATGGTTCCAAAGGATGAATTGGATATGGACAATTCCAATAAAACCTATGGGGTCGCTTTTGTAACTGGATAACCAGCATTGAAAACCATCTTTACATTGGATGGTTTGGTGTTTTGATGATCCCTACTTTATTGAGCGAGAAAAACTTGTGTGGAGATGGCTAATCATGTTATCCATGCGAGAGTAACTTTCATACTAACGTGGCAGTGATGACCAGTACTTTGAAAATGTATTTACCATGATTATTAAAAAGATTTTTTGCGTTTTATTATCACATATATGTATATAGGAAAGTTGGCATGAGATTTCCACATGAGGTGCTTGTAAATAGTTAGTCGTGCGGTTTGTTCAAAGTTTATCAGCTTGCCACCCAAACCAACCAATTAGGAACCAGCAGAAATCAGCTATATCAAAATCAGCCGCAGAAGACGAAGAAGAAAATGTTAATGGTTTGCAGCACATGTAAAACAAAGTCCTATGGCGATGATGATGTTGAAAACTTGAATGAACCCAATCAACTCCATCTCTCTATGTCTTAGATCAGATAGCAAAAGGAGAATCTTAACTACAGTTGCACCTGAGACTAAATCAGAGTTTACCCTATAAACATTGAAATCGTAGTCCTTATTAGGTATGGGCACAAAGTTACTTTAATAATGCTTCTACGGGCTTTATGGTAGCGGCAAGCACACATGCGCTTTATTGTAGTGACAAGTAGAGGTGGGTTCGGTACGGTTACCATACCAAAATCCTCGTACCAATTACCGTACCAAATTTTTAACTTGGTAAAATCTAGTACCATTACCATACCAAGCAGTAGTCAATAGCCCCCCCCCCCTTCCCGACCTTACGCGCTTTACGTACAAATTTAACTTTGTTTGCTCCATCTAATGATTTCATCTTAGACAAGCAGAGCATCCAAAGCAATTTAATCTAGAGAAGGACTAACCAGCACCCGACACGTTACCGTAGCATCTAGGTGACGCATTTGCTGGTGCATTATTAGTTTAAGATGTTGGAATAACAATATCGGGTGTAATTGAAGATAAAACCATCTAAAGTATTCAAATTTTTAGATCAACGAGCCCGAAACCTTGAAATAGAGAAAGTCAGGGACCTTAGTGTCCGGAGCCTCCCCGTCCACAAATTTGGACTGCTAATTAGTGTGCAAGTCAAATCAGGGCCGTTGGTTGTGTGTGGTGGGTCAAGAAAATGAAATAAAGAAGATTGTTGGATTCAATTTGTGTGGCCCAGATTTGTGGATTAGGAAGCTTCGGACCTCCAAATCCAAGAAAACCCACCTCCAAACCGGTTTTGGTCGAGTTTGATTTGAAAAGCAATGTCCTTCCCATTCAGTAGACTTGATTTCAAGAGTCTTCGACCCAATAAGAAGAGTAAAGTGAAGGAAGAGAGATCAAGGGGAGCCTGGTCAAGGCTGCTGGTTTTCCAAAGCTGTTTTTTATTTTTTTTCTGTCAAAATGGTTTATATGGAATTTACACAAGCAATATTGGGGGAAAGGGGAATTAGACCTCAGACTATGTCTGAAATAACTGAACTGAGTATAATACTTAAGTATTCATCAGTGAGTATTTTACATATTCATCCAATTTATCCGTGTTCCTTATCTTTTAATGCCCAAGAAAAATTAATGACTTGCACATTATATATATATATATATATATATATATAATTTTTTTTTGAGGGAATGTACATTATATTTTAAAACAATAAACACATTGTACTAGGAACATTTCAAAATTAAGGAGAAAAATTACACTCCATGCTACAAGCAAAAGGAAAAAAAAAAACTAATGAAAATGACTTAAAAACTTTGAATATTAATAAAAAAAATCATGCAATAACTTTATTTAATGGTTAAGACAAAGCCTATTACTAAATCAGTCCAATTAAAATGGTCCAAACAATGAGTTTTCTATTTTGTCCCTGATGGCAAGCCTTTGTTCGTTATGGATATCTCTGTTATGCTGTGTTTCCCCCATTTTTTTCATGATTGACGACAGACGATCTCCTCTGGAAGGAGAGAGGAGAGGAGAGGAGAGATCGTTGCTGGCGACCCAACACCAATCATTCTCTTCTCCGGCCACCCACCTCCAATCCCTCTCTTCTACAGCAATCACGATTGGTCGTCCTCCGTTGTAAACACAACCGATTCTTAAGGACGACCTGCAGCGATAATCTGCTTAACTCATTTCTTTACTCAAAAGATTTTTCATTTTTCATTAACAAACGATAACCTGTATGATATTGCAGTAAAACCAGTAACTATATTACAAGGCAAAATGGTAAAAGGACAACCACTATTTGACGGTTTATCTTCCAATAACTTTGTATATGTTCCTGTGTCCATCAGTTGTATTTAGATTTGGTAGTTGTTCAGGGAGAACCAACTCTGAGCCCTTTTCAGCAATCGAGCATCGACTGGAAGACTTGCTGAGTGTTCAGTATCAGTCTCAGTATCAGAACCATCTATACAGAGTGAACTTTCAATTTCACACAGGTCGCTTGAAGATATCCCATTTGCAGTAGGGGAAAGCACTTCAGGTTGTTGAATGCTACTAGTCTTCCCGATAGCTTTTCTCCTCGTCTGTCCAGATTTAATCCACGAAGATAACCCCACAGCTCCAAGTAGCGGCAGCACAATATGATAATCTTGTGTCAATTCAAAAAGCAACAGACTCCTGCAAGACTAGCACCCATTCCAACCTGAAAATGGAATCTCTCCGATTGTCAACTCCATCCAGATTTTGGGATACCTTCAGAATTTAGCAGACAAATACCAGAAAGAGAAATAATATATTCACCGAGAAAAGTTCGGACTTTTCAAGTTTACCATGGAGAACGATCTTATGTACACTCCATGTCAATTGTCAAAAGACCATTCGACACTTTAGAACTAATACAATTGCAGGAAACACATTCTACTTCTAAAAAGAAAGGTATTTGTCCCTGAAGGTAATGGCTATAGTTTTCTGGATAATAACATTCAAATGTGACTTTTGTTCTCAGAAATTATCAAAAATAGGAAAAAAAAACATTATATCAAGCATACTAGATATGAAAATGACATAGAACAGTACCAGGCCGTATGCTTGCGGTGATGCTACTTCCAATATGGAAAAGATGAAATATAGGATTGGACTGTGAACTGCAGAACTGATGAATTTTCCGTATGCCATTCCTGTTGCTGCACCAGTCCAGAGGCTCCAACTAATCCAGAGGCTCGACACAATGAGGTTGCACCTATCTTGACCACCACCAACTGAAGAAACTGATCAGCTGAGAGGCCTTTCTCAAGTGGTCGAAATTCCAGCAAAATGTCAACATTCTCGAAACCCCGATAAAGAATTTCAGGATATGCCAATGCCATCAGCCCAATAGCCAAGCCACCCACGATAGGGAAAAAAAAAATTGGTAGGCCAACGGTCTTGTGAAGATTGTCAACAAATACCAACATGTACGATGTGCACTTTGATAAGGTTAACGAAACCAAGCCACATAGGACACCCAGCAATAGATATAGCGGAAGCTCTGAAAATGATACGAATACGTCTCATTATTAAAACCACAGCTTTAAACAATGACTTGAACATCAACCTCTAGATATACTAAAGGTATGCCTGAAAAATTCATCCCAGTAGAGTGAATAAACTAGTGTTGTAACACAATCATATATGAAATTACCCATTTGGAATATGCAATGTAAATCAACTACCCAAATAATGGGAAATTCAGAAACCATATTCAGTAAAGGCAAATCACATTACCAGGAGTAAGTAAATACTCCGAGATTATGTACTGATGCCATAGTCAATTGCAGAAATTATTTAAAATAAAAGAACCATTTTTTGTTCACTCGGCACATAAGTTTTTATATATATCATTTTGAAGAATCAACAGATAATTGATAGTGTACCAGCAGGTGAGCGGAAGTCATAGTATGGGACCTTAAAGGCTGGTTCAGAACAAAGGCCAGCTTCTGAAACTACAGAAGCTATCACAGCACTAAGTATGACCATAGAAGTGGTAATCACAAGTGAAAGGGATGAGGAATTAGGTGGTGATGGACTCTACGGGAAAGAAACAACCGGAAACAGCTGCATTAAACCCTGTCAAAACAGAACAACAATTACAATGAGGGCATACATGTATTGATAATGACAGCATAGATATACACAAAACTGAATACCAACCAGAAGCAATTCCAGCAGCCACATGAGAGAGCCTTCTTTGTGAACTTTTATCAAACACATCACCAATACCCTTGGCTATAGAAGTTCCAATCTCAACGCTAGGACCTCGGGACCTAACGAGTTCCCAGTCCCAAGTGTGACACAAGCAGCAATTGCCTTGACAAAAGGACACGATGCTGCTTTGAGACCATCAAAAACCGAAATAGGCATTCCCATTTTCACTAATAAATTCTCTCCTTTTTTTCCTCCTTGCTCATTGCCATTGTTATCATGTGAACCATCCTCAAGAGCATCTCGAAACAAGTTTATTATGGCAACAATCAAACTGTTAAGGGTAATAGAGGATCACCGTATCACAGTGCACTCAAGGCACCAGATTAGTGCCTACCATAGTGGTTAAGTAATTAGTAGATAAGACTGTTATGTAAGATTGGTGACTAGGCAATAGCAGTTATTCATATGTCGATATCCTTTTGTATAATGCATTGTGAAAGTTAATCATTCTTCACATATTCATTCTATCTCTACAAATTCTCTCTCTCTCTCTCTCTCTAAATCTCTTGATTACTGCAAGATATTAGACTTCTACACAAACCCCCAGAAGCTGGAACCAGAATCACCTGCTTCTACGTATCTCCCATGTACTCCTTTCTCAGCCACGAAGCTCCCCGTTGCGGCATCCCACCCCAGAACACATCACGTATCTCATGAACCTTCCCATTCATGTCAAAATCTCAGAAAAAAAGCTCAAAACTTTATGTATAAGCAAGCAAGAAAAAAGCAAAGAAAAAATGGGTAATGAGTGACGGAACCTGAGGTTCCGACCCAAATTGGAAATGGGGGAGTAGCCCGACTCCTTATAAGTTAATGCAAGGTTCCTTAACTTTCCAATGTGGTACAGTTTTTCATAACCTCACGCGCCCCTCACATGTTGCAGGACTCAAGCCAAACAGATGGACAACACACATCCTAATGCATCTCATGAAACATTTACAATTTGTGTAAAATTTCTGATAAAATCTCAACACTTTGCAAACAAGCAAACAAGACAAGGAAACATGTACAATTGAGTAATGGATAAAAATCAAACATACAGAGTACTACTTCTAAATTGATCCGAAACATAGTACTACTTCAAAGATCCCTAATGTTTTACTTAATAGACCTTTCCACGCACATCATGTAATGCAAGAAGTTTCAGGGACTAATTAAATAGCGAAAATAAGGCGATCACAAAAGGGATCAATCAAAATGCCTTAATTGTACCAACTACTGATGTTATTTAAAGGGTTTATAATCATATTTTAGAACACTAATCATTGATCGTCTCCTTAAAGAAGAAGAGGACGTGAAACCAACGAAACGCGAACACATCACCGTCGTGGACATGAGCTGCTTGTTGGCCATGATAAGAGTAGTTAATCTATATGGGTGTGTATAGATTATCAATTATGTTTCATCTTTAGATGGATTTACATAACGATGCTTAAATGTACAGCTGCAATTTACAATCTGACAATATAGCATATCAAATATCCGACAAACAAATGACTGATTTCTAAATTGTAGCTTCCTTCTCAATCTCGCATTAATTTGTACCTTTCTATATGTGCACGTTTTTGTTTCCCCACTTTGTACAAGTTGACAAATCGAAAACATAAACATCCTCACAATGAATAACAAAAACATGTAAAGATCACTAGCAGACTACAATGCTAATGTATCTCATGAACATTTACAATTTGTGTAAAATTTCAGATAAAAGCTCAAAACTTTGCAAACAAGCAAGCAAGAAAAGCAAAAATGGACATTTGAGTAATGGGTAAAAATCAAACATACAGAGTAGTTGAAGAGGACGACGCCGATTCCGGTGAGCAGACCCCCACCATTAGCTGCTACACCAGTTGAGCCAACTGTTCAGTCCAATCACGACCAACTAATGGATAAATGTCTGACAAAATAATTAAGTAATATTCATATTAATATAAAATAATATACCCTAATTTCCTTTTCTTTTCATATTAACCAAATCAAGAGTTATCTTTTAATAGTAACTTATTAAATATAGTCCATGATTGGAAAAGGCACTTAATGTATCAGATCGTGTTTTCGGTATAATGAAAAATGCTCAACTTTATTATTTATGTTGTAACACCAAATATCCAATTAGAATCCAAGTTATGTTTGTATTCATAACCTACAGTTTACGCACACGTGAGCAACTGTTCTTAACATTTGCACATAAGAAGGTGCAACTATTCATACTAAAAAATAGTTAGGAGCACATAAATTGACATGTACTTGATAAAATTCAAGAAATTTGTCTCAGTGATCGAGACATTTTTGCTACAGCTGAGAACAAAAGAAGCTCCCACAACGGAGTTGCCCACTTCAATCTAGAGTGGCCGACGACATACGCCAAACTAACATATAAAAATGGAAACTGGACAAGGTTGTAGCTCCAATAAATAATGCATTACATTATGTGTCAATGTTTACTAATTACATTAATTATTAGGCCGGTTCTTTGATTTTGATCTGAAACATAGTACTACTTCAAAGATCCCCAATGTTTTATTTAATAGACCTTTCCATGCACATCACGTAATGCAAGAAGTTTCAGGGACTCTACTTAAATAGTGAAAATGAGGTGATCACAAAAGGGATCAATCAAAATGCTTTAATTGTACCAACTAATGAAGTTATTTGAAGGGTTTATAATCATATTTAGAATGCTAATCATTGATCGTCTCCTTAAAGAAAAAGACGTGAAACCGACGAAATGTGAACACAACACCGTCGTGGACATGAGCTGCTTGTTGGCCATGATAAAAGTAGTTAATCTATATGGGTGTGTATAGATTATCAATTAGGTTTCTTCTTTAGATGGATTTACATAACGATATCTAAATGTACATCTGCGATTTACAGTCTCACAATATAACATGTCAAATATCTGACAATAAATTACTCTGATTTCTAAATTGTAGCTTCCTTCTCAATCTCGCATTAAGTTGACAAATCGATAACATAAACTTGATAACCAACTCTGATTTCTAAATTGTATTTGTTGTGGTAGTACCTAATGGGCCGAGCTCATTAGGACCAGTGGCAATTTTGAAATATAAAACAAATACAGCACCATTTTTGTCACAAAAAATAAAAACGAAAAATCATCGTTTTTCCACCCCAAACTATTGAGGAAATTTAGATAACTAGCCATATTTTGCACCACAAACTGATTTTCAGCCTACCTTTTATTATTTTTACAAATTTAACCAAAAACTCAAGCTAAAGTACTAAATTACCCCTCCCTTCTTCTTTTATCTCTTCCTCCCCTCGAACCCACCAGTCCACCATACCCCACCCCAACTCACCCTGGCTTTTCTCCCAAATCCACCGCCACCAAAGCCGCACCCACTACGACAGATGCCACCGCCATATCTTGCTCTGTTACTCAATTTGGAAATCAAATTAAAGTTCAATCTATCTACGCTTGCATTTTGATGGTTGGATGTTGCGTTCAGTTTTGACTCTATTACTCTTTTGTGGTAGAGTAAACACTATGAATATCATTTTTCCTCTTCATGTTTGTTATTCTTCTCCATTTTGTGAATGTACTGTTAGTTTTGTTGGTGACGAGGACAATTATGATGTTTCTTGCCACTGCTTCTATGGCTTTTGTTGGAATAGTTTACAAAAAAAATGAGAACTCAAAATATGCAGAAATGCTTTAATGGAGGCAAATTAGAACAACCTATGATTCTTATTTATTCCACATATCCTATAAAACGATGGGTTGAGAAATTGCAGATTTAGATGCATTTTCAAAAATGTTCTATCGTACGGAGAGAGCGAGATGTGGTGGCAGCGTCGGTCGTAGCGGGTGCGGCGATGGTGGTGATGGATTTGGGAGAAGGGATGGAGTAGGGTGGGGGTGGAGTGGGCTGTGGAGTCGAATAGGAAGGAGGAAGAGACAAGGGAGAAGGGAGGGCGGCATTTTAGAATTTTTGCACAGATTTTTGGTTAAATTTGTAAGTTGGTTAAAAATCATTTCGTTCTACAAAATATGGTTATTTATCAACATTTCCCAAACTATTGGCATCGCTCAGTGTCTCCGTCGTCTTCTGATTTTCCTCCGAATCGGAGAAGAAAGGCAACCAAATCATGGTCCTCCGAATTCGTGGTTTTCTGATTCTTCCCGGCGCTTCTTACGCGTACTGCAGCCTGAGCGCGCGGCGCTCTCGATTGATTCCGTGTCTGATCTTCAGCGAATCGCAATCCGACGGTGGCGATGGCATCGCCGCAGAACCAATCGGCGAATGTGGATCTCTTCGATGCGTATTTCCGACGGGCCGATTTGGACCGCGATGGCCGGATTAGTGGCAATGAAGCCGTCGTATTTCCGTAGGATTACATCAAGGCTCATCCTTAAGTCCTTACCTTTTTGCGTTGGTAATGGATGAGTTAACAGGACATATTCAAGATGATATTCCTTGGTGTATGCTTTTCGCAGACGATATAGTGTTGATAGATGAAACTCAGGAAGGAGTAAATGCAAAGCTTAACCTTTGGAGAGAAGTGTTGGAATCTAAAGGTCTTCGCCTAAGCCGATCAAAGACAGAATATATGGAGTGCAAGTTCAGTGCAAATGGAGGCCAAAACGAGTTAGGGGTGAGGATCGGAGATCAAGAAATACCAAAGAGCGACCGTTTTCGTTACCTAGGATCTATCTTGCAAAAGAACGGAGAATTAGATGGAGATCTCAACCATAGAATACAAGCTGGATGGATGAAGTGGAAGAGTGCATCCGGCGTGTTGTGTGACCGCCGTATGCCACTGAAGCTCAAGGGAAAATTTTATAGGACGGCAATAAGGCCGGCGATGCTGTATGGCACAGAATGTTGGGCGGTGAAACATCAACACGTACACAAAATGGGTGTAGCGGAGATGAGGATGCTTCGTTGGATGTGTGGGCACACGAGAAAGGATAAGATTAGGAATGAGGATATCCGGGGTAAAGTAGGAGTAGCCGAAATTGAAGGAAAGATGAGAGAAAATCGGTTACGGTGGTTTGGACATGTGCAAAGAAGGCCTACTGACGCTCCGATTAGAAGATGCGACTATGGGACAGAGGTTCAGGGCCGAAGGGGTAGAGGAAGACCTAGGAAAACTTTGGAAGAGACTCTAAGAAAAGACTTAGAGTACTTGGATCTAACGAAGGACATGACACAGGATCGAGCACAATGGCGTTCTAAGATTCATATAGCCGATCCCACTCAGTGACTTGAATTTTCCAAGTCTCCAACCGAGAAGTTTTCCTCACTCGGGAAATTAAGGGAACACTACCCCAACCTACATGCTCCACTCAGAAAGCTTCAACATACAAGCTTCAACAAAAGAAAATTCAAAGAACTTAGCGAAGAAGGCTTTGGTGTATTTAACACAATACGTTGAAATGAAGGAAAGCTTATTTATTGATATCCCCGATAAGCTACAAATATGTACATATACATGAGTCAAAATAAACACACAAGAGGGAGCCTTCACAAAGGTTGCTTAGGAGAAGTCTCAGCAGTCGGTAGAGCCCCAGAAAGAGAAGGCACCGGAGGGGGATCATTTGGAGCCTCAGTACTGGACAGAACCCTAGAAGGAGGAGGCATCAGAGGTTGATCATTCGGAGCTTCATTACGCGGTACAGCCCCAGAAGACGAAGGCAATAAATGCCTTTGGAACAAACCCACAAATCTCTGATGATCAAGTAAAACCTGACCATCAGTTTCCTTCATCTGGTCAAGCTTCCTCTTCATGTTTGTAGCATAGTCATGTGCGAGCCGGTGCAACTGTTTATTCTCATGCTTGAGCCCCCTAATCTCCTGTTTGAGACTCATCACTTCAGCCGCCAATGATTCAACTTGGCGGGTTCGAGCAAATAGGCGTTGGGCCATATTAGACACAGAACCTGCACACTGAACACTGAGAGCCAGCGAATCCTTAACAGCTAACTCATCAGACCGTTTGGAAAGTAGTCTGTTATCTTTGGGAGTGAGAAGGTTCCTGGCCACCACCGCAGCGGTCATATCATTCTTCATCACGGAATCCCCAACGGTAAGAGGACCAGTAGGGGAGACGAAGGATGGGCGCCATATGTTGTCTGGAGAAGGCGGGGCTGCCTCTTCAACAAGGTTTAAGTCAAAACGACGGTCGGAGGGGCCAGACATTTTCAAAGGTGTTGAAGAGAGAAGAGGTCGGACAAATCAAGATCTTAGAAGTGCAAGAATGAAGCTTCTACTGGTGGAGATTCAAGTGTGCTTTGGAACTTAATGCCAGCCCCTATAAAAATCTGCACTCGACGGAGCTTCAGAAATCGAAGAGGCGCCTGCTCAGAAATCGAAGAGGCGTTTGCTTTCTCAAAAGCTGGGCTGCTTAGAGATCACGAGGGTTGATCTCAGAAATCGAAGAGGCGTTTGCTTTCTCAAAAGTTGGGCTGCTCAAAGACCACGAAGGCCGATCTCAGAAATCGAAGAGGCGCTCGCTTTCTCAAAAGCTGGGCTCCCCAGAGACCACGAGGGCTGATCTCAGAAATCGAAGAGGCACCTACTTTTCCAGCCTTGTCAGCACCTGTCACACGCACACTCAGCTTTGCGGAAATTATGGGCATTTTGTCGAAGACTTCTGGGGAAGTAGAAAACACATGAATCTTACTGTTCAATCACCCACTTCCCACACGCAACAATAGCTCATGGATACCACAGATAACTTTGCCAAAGTTCTCTGCCAAAGTTGAGCACGTGAAGCTTGCAGCTCCCACTACATCGCTCTGACCAAGAAGGGTAAAAGAATAGCAAAGAAACAGCACTAACAAAGTTTAGACACATAAATTTTGAAGGTCTAGCTACCATATTATTACCCACAAGGGTAAAGGAACAGTACCACTGCTGGATAATTGGAAAGTCCCTGTGTGTCAACCTCTGTGCTTCGTGGCAAGGTAGACTAGCAAACATGCCCAACCTTTACTCACATTCGAGAAAACACTCCCAATAAGATTGCTTGCTCCAAAATCGAAGAGGCACCGTCCTCCAAATCTCGAGAGCCAGACTCCCAACATGACTACTTTCTTAAAAATCGAAGAGAGGGTAAAGGAACAGTACCATTGCTGGATAATTGGAAAGTCCCTGTGTGTCAACCTCTGTGCTTCGTGGCAAGGTAGACTAGCAAACATGCCCAACCTTTACTCACATTCGAAAAAACACTCCCAACAAGATTGCTTGCTCCAAAATCGAAGAGGCACCGTCCTCCGAATCTCGAGAGCCAGACTCCCAACATGATTACTTTCTCAAAAATCGAAGAGACACTGCTCCCCGAATCTTCGAGAGCCAGACGCCCAGCATGATTGCTTTCTCAAAAATCGATGAGGCATCGTTCTCCGAATCAATCGAAGAGGCGCTCGCTTTCTCAAAAGCTGGGCTGCTCAGAGACCACGAGGGCCGATCTCAGAAATCGAAGAGGCACCTACTTTTCTAGCCTTGTCAGCACCCGTCACACGCAACAATAGCTCATGGGTACCACAGATAATTTTGCCAAAGTTCTCTGCCAAAGTTGAGCACGTGAAGCTTGCAGCTCCCACTACATCGCTCTGACCAAGAAAGGTAAAAGAATAGCAAAAAAACAGCACTAACAAAGTTTAGACACATAAATTTTGAAGGTCTAGCTACCATATTATTACCCATAAGGGTAAAGGAACAGTACCACTGCTGGATAATTGGAAAGTCCCTGTGTGTCAACCTCTGTGCTTCGTGGCAAGGTAGACTAGCAAACATGCCCAACCTTTACTCACATTCGAGAAAACACTCCCAACAAGATTGCTTGCTCCAAAATCGAAGAGGCACCGTCCTCCGAATCTCGAGAGCCGGACTCCCAACATGACTACTTTCTCAAAAGCGAAGAGAGGGTAAAGGAACAGTACCATTGCTGGATAATTGGAAAGTCCCTGTGTGTCAACCTTTGTGCTTCGTGGCAAGGTAGACTAGCAAACATGCCCAACCTGTACTCACATTTGAGACAACACTCCCAACAGGATTGCTTGCTCCAAAATCGAAGAGGCACCGCCCTCCGAATCTCAAGAGCCAGACTCCCAACATGATTACTTCCTCAAAAATCGAAGAGACACTGCTCTCCGAATCTCGAGAGCCAGACCCCCAGCATGATTGCTTTCTCAAAAATCGAAAAGGCATCGTTTTCCGAATCTCGAGAGCCAGATACCACAGACCACTTTTTCAAAGTGCTCTGACAGAGTTAAAACATGTGAAACTGGCAGCTCCCACTACCGTGCTATGACCAAGCAGGGTAAAGGAATAGCATTACTACTTGTTGTTAGGGAGACTCCTATATATGTCGACCTCCATCCCCAACGGACAGGCAGACCTGCAAAAATGCTCAACCCTTCATCATATCTGAGAGGGCACTCCCAACGAAGCCTTTCGAAATATTCAGCTTTCTTTCCCCCCGATAATACCTCTGCAAACAAGCTATACTAGAGCAAGAATATCTCATATCATCAGGGTTAAAAGCAAGAGTATCCCATATCATGCTTTTTCCCTGTCTTTCCCTTTGGCCTTGTTTTTACTTGCAAGACAAGGAGAAAGAGCAATCAGTCAGCACTTGGAATCAGGCTTCCAGCCAGGAACTGACTGCCTGGAACCCCTTACCTGATTACTTACCTGGCATTGCTCTCGAGTACTCATCTTCAACATGTTATGTTTCCAGGGAAGATTCCGCATCTGCTTGAGGAACAGATAGGGCAAATGCGAAGGATACAAGGAAGCATGTGGAGACAAGCGTAACAGCACACGTGCCGATACATCCATTACTCTGTCAAAAGCAAAAGTATCCCATATCAGCAGGGTGGAACGTACTCTAGATTTGATGGACTTGTTTTGACCCTCAAATTCTTCAGTCGGCCTTATACTCTGGAGGAAACCAGAAAACCCTCCAGCTCAGTTCAAGAATAAGCCTGTGGAAAGTTACTTCTTCAAAAGCAAAAGTATCTCATATCATCTCTTCTCATTTTTCTTCTCTTTATCCTTCATGCTGCTGCAAGATGGGGAGAAGGTGAACAATCAGTCGGAGCTCTGATTGCTTACCTTGTTTGTCACCTCTTTCAGCAGACCCCCTAGCTCGGCGACTTGGGGGACTCCTCCTACATGGTTTGTATCGCGCTTGACCAAGCCTGAAACTACAAGTAAGCTTCAAGTGAAATTGATACATTACCTTGTGCATCTCCACCAGTTAAAGATACCACCCCTGGATGGAGGAAGAGTACTTCCAGAGAAGATGCCACATCTACCTATGAGACAGATAAGGCAAGTCAAGACGACACCACACTCCGATACTTAGAAGTTTCGTGATTACGAGATCATTCTCCCACAATATTTCCTAATGTCATTTGTACTAAATCATTCACTTGTACTCACTAAAGGAGAGCTTGAACCTATGTACTTGTGTAAACCCTTCACCATTAATGAGAATTCTTCTATTCCGTGGACGTAGCCAATCTGGGTGAACCACGTACATCTTGTGTTTGCTTTCCTATCTCTATCCATTTATATACTTATCCACACTAATGACCGGAGCAATCTAGCGAAGATCACAAAAAGCAACCGTTTTCGCTACCTAGGATCTATCTTGCAAGAGAACGGAGAATTAGATGGAGATCTCAACCATAGAATACGAGCTGGATGGATGAAGTGTAAGAGTGCATCCGGCGTGTTGTGTGACCGTCGTAGGCCACTGAAGCTCAAGAGAAAATTTTATAGGACGGCAATAAGGCCAGCGATGTTGTATGGCACAGAATGTTGGGCGGTGAAGCATCAACACGTACACAAAATGGGTGTAGCGGAGATGAGGATGCTTCGTGGGATGTGTGGGCACACGAGAAAGGATAAGATTGGGAATGAGGATATCCGAGGTAAAGTAGGAGTAGCCGAAATTGTAGGAAAGATGAGAGAAAATCGGCTTCGGTGATTTGGACATGTGCAAAGAAGGCCGACTGACACTCCGGTTCGAAGATGTGACTACGGGACAGAGGTTCAGGGCCGAAGGGGTAGAGGAAGACCTAGGAAAACTTTGGAAGAGACTCTAAGAAAAGACTTAGAGTACTTGGATCTAACGGAGGACATGACACAAAACCGAGCGCAATGGCGTTCTAGGATTCATATAGCCGACCCCACTTAGTGGGAAAAGGCTTTGTTGTTGTTGTTGTTGTAGTCTAATTGTAGTTGAAGTGGTAAATGTGAGTTCGGGATGTCTTAATTCTCTTATCTAAACTGAGGTTTTTATACCTTCTGGTGTATCCGTTCGACCTGAGGTGGTAAGCAGACTTTAGAAATGTGTTATATGACCCAAGGATTGATCAAGGATTGTTTATTACATTAGAATTGTGCAGTAGTGAAAACCTGCAGCATAAGATGACTATGGAGTAGTTAGGATTGTCGCATACAGGGGAAATGTTCTTGGGTCAGGATCATATCGACAAATAGGTTCTTGAAGCTGTATACTTGTTTTGCTCAAGGAATTTCCGTATAAAATGATAACCAGGGGCATATTATGTTAAATATTGATTATATGAATGCACTTTCTCATTAGCTTGAATTGCTGAACATAACAGGCTCAATCAAGCATATTTTTCTGCGAGATGCTTTGCTGCTGGATGTTCATTCTTTGCATGATGTGTTCGTATTTTGATGTAAAAATTTACATATGCCATAGATATTTTGTAGATATAAAATTTTATTTGTGATTGGGAGTAATCTTGTGCTGGCCAATTGACATATGAACATCCATAAATATATACTATTAAATTGAGTCATGTCTAAATGTGCAGTCTAGATTGATAGAATGACTACCCATCATGCCACATTATCTTTGATGGAGCGATTTAGGGAGGGACGCCCTCTTCCAGCAGTGCTACCAAGCAATGTTATGTTTGATTTATCCAATATTTTTCAACCTGCAAATAATTACTCCAATGCTGGCAATGTAGCCTGGAGACCTGCTTCTGGTATTCATCCATAAAACAAATCACTTTTATATTTAGAAACATGTCTTTCTTTGATGGAGAATAGTTTCTTATTTTTCACTTTAAAAGGCTTTCAACCACAGCAACTGATGCCTGGTCTTGGTGCTCGGCACATGGCACCCCCAGCTGGAGGAAGGCCACCGAAGACAGTTGCTCCTTCTCATGCTGAGGAAAAGCAGCAGGACAATTAGCGGAAACCCAGAGTACCAGAATTGGAGAAACATCTTGTGGATCAACTGAGTACAGAGGAGGTTAACTCACTGAACTCAAAGTTCAAAGAAGCAACTGAAGCTGATAAAAAGGTACTTAGAACTTTAATGTTTCCCCAATTTTCTCATCTTGAGCAGCAAAGTTATGTGTGCATGTTACTTCTTGGTAAGTGTCAAATCGTAACAAATATCCCAGAGACTTGGGGAAAGAAATCTTGGATGCTAGAGAGAAAATTGAATATTTCCGGGTCAAAATGCAGTTCAGCCATCGAACTTATAATATATCTTTTGTATTTCATTTCTTTTTGTATGCATCTCGCTTTTTCTTCATTCTTTTCTTCCCTTAGCTTGTAGCACGACATATAATTTTTCTCCTTAATTTTGGAATGTTCCTAGTCCTATTGAAGCAAAGAGCCCTATAGTTTTATCGTTGTTACAAGTTTGATGATTGTATTATTAAACTGGGGCTGTGCCTTTCTTTTTTCAGCCTTAATTTGCTGTAATTTTTTACCCTCTCTAATAAAATTTGTTTCGCTGATCATTGTTTGGTGCAAACAAGAACACTGAGTTTTGCCGGTGTTAGTCCAATCGGGCCATTCATATTGTTTGCTCATTGCAGTTCAGCCATTGAACAATCGCATATTTTTGTCGTGTTGAATGTTCAAACTATCGCGCTTGGTTGTGAGATTTTTACTTTGCCCTGGCATGGTGTGTTAATTAATGTCTATGTTTATGATATAAAGGTAAATCAAGTTTTAAAGATAACAAATAGGCTATTATACACTTGTGCATAACTAGCGCTTTATAATGTATAAAGAATAAACAATACCAAAATAATAAAAGCCTTGCCTAGTTGTTGTCTTATTTCTTGGTGAGACAAATTTGCCTTAAAAGTTTTTCCTAATCACTTTCATTTGCTTCAGACTCATCACTTGATCCACCACCTTTGGAATCATCATCTTGTCTTGTTTCTTCTACTTTTGGTCCCCTCGACATGATCACATGACCAATTTTGAATTTCTCAGCATCTTCGGCATACAATGGGCATATACCACAGCTTTCCACCTTCATTCTCCTCGGGCAGAAGAAGATAACAGAGGCCTCTTTGGCAAGTTTGTAAACATCAGGGGAGCAGTTTTTTCCTACCTCTTCACTTCTAAAGGCCTCATTCCACACATGCACGTGATGTTGGCCGTTACTGCAGTCGATGTAACTGTTGTATTCAGAAGTGAACAGTTCATGGTTTTCACCCATGAATTTGACAATGAAATTAGCTCTTACCCTCCAGGTTCCAAACCCCACCTCTGCAATCTCTGAAAGAACAACAGAGAGAGCGAAACCAAATAAACCTGTTCGAAACCATTCTGGACAAAGCTCGATGTCTACTAAAGATCCCTCATTTTGATAGCTGAACCAATTTGGAATTTCTTTTCCTGGACATGCAATGTTAATCTGAGGCCAGGGATTACAAGGCAACCAATAGTCCTCTAATGGCGCAACAGTTGCCATTCGCATAATTGTAATCTGTGCTTCATCCATTATGTTGCTTCCTGAATTATTATCCAATTTTGGGCAATTAGTAAAAACTTTGAAACAATAATTAGGTTTATCCCAACCTTGTGCGAGTGCTGTCCTTGAACTTGACACTATCTTCAGCGATGTGCAGTTTGAAGCTTTAACATTGCATAGCACTGGGAGCTCTGGTATAGATTGAAGCCACTTGCAGTTGATTAAGTCGAGTATAGACAACCGAGAAGCTTGTTTGATGCTTGCTGGTATTTCCAATATACCGCTGTTGCTGAGATCTAGTTCTTCTAAAGAGAAAAAACCAACAGAGCTGGAAGGCAATTTTTCAAGTCTCCGACAGTCATTAAAGTTGAGACGTTTAAGATTGGTTAAACTGTAGATACTTGTTGGGACATCCTTAAGTAGATAGCAGCGACTAAGGTTTAAATCTTGAAGCCCATTTAGATTTCCAATAGACGAAGGAAGCATTTCGACAGCTGTCTCTTCCAAACAAAGAGACACCAAATGTTCCATTGGCTTCAAGATTTCAGGGAATTTGGAAAATCTATAGCAATTGGTGAGATAAAGACTCTCAAGATATTTCAACTTACAGATTGATGAGGGTAGCTCTCTAACTGCTGTTTGAATTAAACTTAAGGACTTCAAATGTTCCATTGGCTCCAAAATCTCTGGGAAGTTTTCAAATTTAGAGCACGAACAGAGATCGAGTTTCTCAAGATTTTTCAACTTACAGATTGATGAGGGTAGCTTTGTAACTGCTGTTTGACTTAAACTTAAGGACTTCAAATGTTCCATTGGCTCCAAAATCTCTGGAAAGTTTTCAAATTTAGAGCACCTATGGAGATCGAGATTTTTCAACTTACACCTGCTGCTTGGAAGTTTCTTAAGGTCTTCGCATTGCCTTAAATTCAAGTAAGAAATATTTTCGTTAGACCAAACTGATTCAGGCAACTCCTTTATACCACTGCCTTCTAAATTTAAGTATTGAATATTTCCTGGCATCTCTGGAAGATACTTGAGACTGTAGCAGAATCCAAGATCAAGATGAGTAAGCTTGTCAAGATGTTGAAAATACGAAGGAATTTCAACCAAACTTCGACAGTGCCCGAGATTTATCTCCACAATTTTTAGACTTCTAGAGAGATTTGGAACTTCAGTTAGATTTGAACAGCCCCGGAGATCAATCACTTGTAAGTTGACAAGTATCTGCAACAAATGAAATAGAAATATAAAGGTCGTACCCAGTGCACAAGGCTCCCGCTTTAAGCAGGGTCTGGGAGGTGAATGTCGGAATTAATATAATTTCTACACTTGATTTTATACAAGAATTAAAATAGGCATATAATATAATATACCTGCTCTTCTTTCCAAAGCTCCTTAGTAACTCTGCTATATTGCATATGAAGCTCAACTAGATTTCTCGGACAAAAATTTGACGGCAAAGATTCCAGTAGATATCCCCACCAGTCAAGATAATGAAGAGAATCGGGAAGGTCTAGAGAAGCGGAGAATGTGTAGCCACCATCCACAATTAACATTATTAGGTTAGACATCTGTGTGAAGTCTGCACATTTTAATGGTCGCTCTTGAAGATTATGCCAATCAACCTCTATAACTTCAACATTTGGAGTTTCCTGAGAATAAGAAGAAAGTTTAAATGTGAATATAAACATATTAAAATGTAACGCACATTTGGAACAAAGAGTATTTGCGAGGGTAATCATGTACAAGTGTCTTAATCTAGTCAAATATCGAACATAATTGTATCCTCCTCTACTTGTCTAAATAAACAAACATTTGTTCATATTCCAAACACTTCCTAACACAATAAATATTCAATCAAATTCATCTTTTAACATTCTCACTTCTTTATTATAAATTAGTTTTACTTTGTTCTGTTATCATCTCAAGTTTGTAATTTTTTTTTCTAAAAAAAAAAGGATGCATTTGGCTCTTACCGTGTTACTCTTCAATACACGATAGACATCCTCAGCATTGAACAACCTACTCCGTTTACCGGGATCATTCATACATTGTTCTTGAACAATTGTCTTTCCCATTTCTTGTAGCATATCGTGCATCTCTATGCTTTTCGATCCCCAACTTGGACCAATTGATATGAGACACCTATTAATGAGAATATCAATTCCGGTTTTCGGAAAGCGTCCACATGAAGCTAACCTTCGTTTTACCTCAACCACAGGCTCCCCTTTATAAAAACATGCTATATCCAGAAATATATCCTTCTCATTTTGTTCCAATCCATCATAACTTATTCTCAACATTTTCTGGATATCTTTGCTGGGAAATCGTTTCAATTTGTTGAATTCCTCTTCCCATTCTTCTTTGCTCTTGTAATTGAAGAACAAGGACCCCAGAACTATAAGAGCTAAAGGAACACGTCCAGCATAATGCAAGGCCTTTTCTACCAACTCCTTATAATCTGTTCTACGAGTACTGTTATCCTTGAAAGCACGCGAACAAAAGAGCTGAAGAGTGTCATCCGGTTGTAATCCCTCAACCTCGTAGATATTATCCCCTTCAACAGTTTGCCCAAGTGTGCCCCTATCTCTAGTTGTGATAATGATTCTACTTCCAGTGCCATACTGAAGACGATCGCCAGCTAAACGTTCCATTTGCATTGAACTACTCACATCATCAAGAACAATGAGGACCTTTGTACGACTGAGCCTTTCTTGAAAAGTTGATCCTATGGGCAAAAAAGCTTCTTCCTTTAATATCTCCTTAAAAAGTGTTTTTTCCAAGTGATCTAGTCCACCTGCTTGTTCTGAGTTCTCCCTAACATTCTTAAGAAAACAAGAAGCTTCGAATTTAGAAGAGTGTCTGCGAAATACAGCCTCGGCAAGGGTGGTCTTGCCAATACCACCCATGCCCCAAATACCTACAGTGATGTAAGCGTCCGGTAAATGAATGCCTAACAGCGATTCAATCTGCTCGATGCGGCTTTCAATTCCAACAAAACCCTTTAAATCGCAGGATGATTCGCGACACATTTTGGCCCAAATATGATCGACAACTTTCTGAATTAGATTTGCCTCCGTCCTGGAGTACAAACGTATATGATTAGGTAGAAAAGCAATAGTTAGTCTTAAATACGCTTTACCAAATCTTAGCACAAATCAAACTGTTACAAGTTTAAAGAAAATTTATAACTTTAGACAAGTTAAAGAATGAGTAAGTTACCCGGATTTGTTTGAATAATCAAACCCAGATAGATTGGCTGCAGTCGTCAAAGCATCCCTCCACTTGTGCACCTTGTCGATACTGTTAGCGAATCGTTTTTCAAGTTCAGCAAATGCATCTGCATAACTCCCATGCTGTTTTCGTACATGAGATGGATTGATGTCGAAGAATATGGGTATAACCATCTGGCCATATCTTTCCTTGCATTCGAGTATATGCACAAGCTCATCCAAACACCATGTGGAAGAAGCATAGTTTTGTGAGAAAATGATCACCGAAATGGTGGATTTCTCGATTGCTTCTAGAAGGGCAGGTCCGATTTCTTCTCCTCTCTTAAGTTTGTCATCGATGTAGGTTTCAATTTTCTTCTGAAGTAAGGCAGCATGTAGATGGCTGGTAATACCAAGGCGGGTGTCCTCGCCTCTGAAACTGATAAACACATCATACTTTTCTCGACGTGGGGGGTTATCAGCAGCGGATGATGAAGAAGAAGCAATGTCCATAACATCTAATTTCCAGATCCAGCAAAAAGACATAGTTGCAGAGAGATTAATTGTTAATTAGAGAGAAATAATACTACGACGTTGCACCGAATTAAGAGGATGCAAGAGGGGGGAGAGAGAGACTAGTTCAGAATTTACTTGAATTGGCTACAAAATTTCAAAGGCTCGAAATCAACGAGTGAGAGATACGAAAGTGGAAAATGGGGCACATGATAGGACCTATTATCTTTAAAAACTCTATAATTTAAAGAAAGATATTCATATATTTGCAATCTTAATATGAACAAAGTCATCTCAGCATGTAAAGCTACTAGTATTTGAAAACCATAAAATGAATAAGTGTAAACCTTTTCTCCTTGCTTTGCTCCCCTCACAATCAGTATCATCATCGTCACCTGGTCGATTCCTGCAAATCAAGTTTTGGTTATGCTTCATACCGTCAAAAAACAAAAATCAGATTATGCATATACCAAAAAACACCACACAAAAAGGAAGAGGCCTATGCGAAAAAGGATGCAAAATCAACTTGAGACCTCTTTCTCCTGTTCTCTTCCTTGTTTACTTTTTCCATTTGCTCTCTCTTTCAATCTTTTGTACTGAAGCTTTTTCAGAACCTGTGTTAAGAGAACCGTTTAATCCATACGTCAAAAGGAAGACAATTGATAAAGATGCAAACAAAACAAAGTGACATCCGGTGACAGGTCGCCAGCGAAGAAATTAACAGCAGACATAACAAAAATTAAGAGTAAATTGTACAAATGGTCCCTCAACTTTAATCAAATTGGAGCAATGGTCCCTCAACTAAAAATCCATTACCATCCTCAACTTATCATGTGTAGCTATAGTCCTTTTCATCAATTTTGTCAAAATTTTGTCAAAATAAGCTATGTTGGAATGATCATTTATATAATTATGGTTCATTAACTCATCAAAGTGTATAATTATGGTACTTTTTGTCAACTATGTCAAAAAATTTGTCAAAACAAGTTATATTGGAAGGACCATTGCTACAATTGGGTTAAAGTTAAAGGACTATTTCTTCACTTGAATTAAAGTTCAGGGACCAATGGTAATGGATTTTTAGTTGAGGGACCATAGTTGCACGTTTTGATAAGTTGAGGGACCAAAGATAATGGATTTTTAGTTGAGGGACCATTGCTCCAATTTGATTAAAATTGAGGGACATTTGTACAATTTACTCCAAAAATTAATTAGCAAATTAAATGCCAGCATAACATAACACCTAAACTTATTAATTAAAAAGAAATGACAAAAAATACAGAAAGAGCCTTAAACAGAATACATCAACACTGACTAACCTCTGACAAGGGCTTGTTTGTTTTCTCCACCTTCAAAATAATATCCAAAACATTTACTTTTTTGTATCATCAGCATCAGCAGGAGCAGCAGCGGATGAAAAACAAGAAGAAGAAGAAGAAGCCATATCCACAACCTCTAGTTTTCAGATCCAGCAAGTAGTAGTTGCAGAGAGATTAATTTAATTGTGAATAGAGAGAGAGAGTGGTTCAGAATTAAGGAGGATCCAGTAAAGCAAGCCAGAGAGAGAGAGAGAGAGAGAGAGAGAGAGAGAGTGGTTCAGAACTAAGGAGGATCCAATAAAGCTAGACTGAGAGATTGTAGAACAGAATTAAGGAGGATTTAATGAAACGAGAGAGAGAGAGAGTAGTTCAGAATTTCCTCGAATTGGCTTTTGACTAAATGCACAAAGTTCCAAAGGCACTTCAGGAAAAGCAATGAGAAATAGATGAACAGTTGCAAAATTATAAAAAGGCCACACGGGCTGGGGCCCTCCCTTGCGCACTTTGCCTACACGGTTTTGAATTTTTCAGTTAGTATCGGATAAATGTTCCTATGTTTATAAGGTATTCGGAAAACAGCTTTCGTGGTCCAACTCTGTTATGATTTATGTCATTCCTCCGTTAAACTTGACAGATAAAATACCACTTTCTGGCCACCTCCCCAGCCCACACCCTTCAAATCCCTCAAATGCATCCAAACGCCGCCGTCTTCCAATCCCAACCCATTAAAGCACCTGCCGCCGCCTCCCTAAAACCCTGGCTCCGCCTCCCCCTTCTCCTGCTCCGCCCTCACCCTCTCCCCCTGTTTAAAGTTATGCCTCTTGTTGCACTACGCCCTCACCCAACTTCGACTGGACTTGCTATAAACTAAAAAAAAAAGCAGAATCCCAGTTGCTAATTCCACAAGAACTCGACGTGCGACCATTCAAAACCCAATAAAAATTCAAGAAAACCAGAACTTACCAAGTGAACGTTGACGGATGAGCCAGAGCAGTAATGGCGGTAGCAGCAACGATGAAAGGAAGCATTGCAGATAAGACCTGAGACGACGAGCCGTCGGAAGCCCGTTTGGATATTTCAGCTGATGGGTTTATCCCAAACGACAGCATCGACGCGTTGCCTTCCCTCCTCCGCGACCCGACTGGACTTTTCGTCTTCAGACAGTCATGGGCTGCACCACCCGTGGTCGACGGTACGTCGCCGGAGGAGGTGTTGCGGGTCAAGACCGATGACTTGTCGTCCCTCAATGTGGTCTTTTCTCTGTCAGGCCTAACGGAGGAATGACAGAAAGGGCATAAATCCTAACGGAGTTAGACCAGGGTTTTAAACGAATTTTTTTACCATGGTTATCTTCCGAATACCTTATGACCACGAGACCATTTATCCGATTAGGCCTTTCTTTCAAGAAATTTCCAAGCAATTTTGATTGAGGACATTTTTATAATTTTCAGAAGAAAAAAAAAGTGAATTTTACACTACAAAATCATGGCAGGTAGGGTGAAATTCTCATTGCCTCTTCGGGTCCGAAAGAGTAATCGTGGCTTGTCACTAGTTATTTTTCTTTTTAAAGAATAAGTATATAGTTGTTCGTCAATGGAGATTGAAGATTTGGTATCTGTCTTTCGGAGCACAAGTGACAAATCAAGTCGTTAGACTATTAATGAAAAATCATTAAGAGTCTCAGACTCATTTAGTTTGATATCACTATAAGGTATTACACAATCATTAAAACTATCAAGCTCACCACCATGTTATTATAAAAATTAAACTAAACGGGTCTTAATAGTTAATCATTAATAATTCAATGAGTTAGTTTGTCATCTCTATTTTCAAGGCTATCAAGAGGTCATAAGAGAGTCCAAAACTCTGCGTGAAATTATGTGTCATGACCCAAGTAAGCGAGTCATGATCCACCATCTCTCTCTTTCTCTATCTATCTAGGCACTAAACTAAGCAAAAGACATACAGAGGTAGAAATTGGGAATGAAAAGCAAGCAAGGGAGGAGAGAGTAGTTGCCCCAGAGGCTAGATCAGTTTGAGTTCAGCAATTGTACTAGTTGACCTGACTTACACAAAGTTACAAAAGTTATATATGCTCCCGACAATCCGACGGAGAACGAAATTACCCAACTCAAGCACCTTACTTGGCCCGAATAAAAATTCAATGTATTCACACATAAGAAGAAAGACAAAAAAAGGGCACATCCTCATGGGTTCACAACTTTTCATTAAAGCTTACAATTCACAACTCACAAGTCATCGCTGCATAATTTTTTTTTTTTATAATACTAAGAAACTAAATTTATAGGCTAAATTTTGTAAACTAAATGACATGAAAATTGATGATTGGATTACTACTTAAGTGTAGATTAACGTGCTTCTTTTTTATTTGTGACACATTATTTTGTTTGCAAATTTAGTCTACTAATTTAGTCTTCCTAACATTACTCTTCTTTTTTCCATCCACTAGTTTCATCTTTGATCAGCAGATCATCCAATGAAACTTAATCTTGACAAAGACAGCTAACCTACACCTGGTGGGTCACCGTAGCACTCAGATTACGTACTTGTTCGTTCATTATTAATCCAAAATGTCACATCAGCTTACAAAATATACACGACTCTTCAATTAAAGTTAAAAGCAAACTAAAACATTTGAAAATGAACAAGTGAACCTTGATATAGACAACGCACACCTCCCAAATTGGCTTCGGTGAACTAGGGTTTAGCCTGATTACGAGAAAAACAAGTGGTGGATTGCCTTTATGGTTAAGAAATTTCTCTTCAACTCACTATGTTTTGGGTTCATACTCTCCCGCATCCCCATGGTATGATTAGTATAAAATATCCCCTTAGTGTGAAATTAAGAAAGAAAGAAAGGTGAAATTAAGAATGAATCCAGCTCCTCCTGATGCAAGGAAGTTGCCTAAGGAAGTTGCCTGGTGCTAGTGGAGGACACAGTCAACCGAGTCCTTCTAAAGCAGATCACATACTTAAAAAAATTTGGAGAGAAGGATTAATCACTTTCAAATACTTAAAAAAATATTTTATAATTAAAATTCTACTACTCGCTTTATGGTAGTGGCCAGCGCACACAGTTTGTTGCTCCATCTACTGGTTTCATTTTTTTGGCCAGCAAAGCATCCAAAGCAATTTAATCTCGACAAGGACTCACCAACACCCGGCACGTCAGTGTAGCATCAACGTGACGCCCTTGCTGGTTTTGGTCGACTTCGATTTTGAAAAGCAAGGTCCTTCCCATTCAGTAGACTTGATTTCAAGAGTCATCGACCAATAAGAAAAGTAAAGTGAAGGAAGAGAGATCGAGGGGAGCCGGTCGTGGTTGCTGGTTTTTTTCCAAGCTGTTTTTCTTTTTTCTTTTTTATTTTGTCGAAGTGGTTTTTACCCAAGCAATATTGCAGAGAGGGGAATTAGACCTCACACTCTGTCCTCAAATGTAATTAATGTTTATGGAAGAAATATAGCGATTCAATAATTGAACTGAGTATAATACTTAGGTACCCATTGAGTATTTTCTGTATTCGCTCAATTTATCTGTGTTCTTTGTTTTTAAGGAAAACTAATGAAAAATGTTTGAAAACTTTGAGTTTTAATGATAAGGACAAAATAGAAGGTAAATTGAATAGTACCAGGTTTGACTTTTTAGTGTGAAAATGTGGTTTTTCATTAAAGTGAACAGTACCGTAGACTTTTCGTTAAAACTCCCTTGTTTTTAATGCCCAAACAAAAATTAATAACATGTACATTATGTTTTAAAACAATAAACACGTCGTACTATGAACATTCCAAAATTAAGGAAAAAAAAAATTATACATCGCGCCACAAGCTAGAGGAAAAAAAAAAAGGAATGAAGCAGGTGATGGACTTATTGACACGTGCCATACTGAAGACGATCGCCAGCTAAACGTTCCATTTGCATTGAACTACTCACATCATCAAGAACAATGAGGACCTTTGTACGACTGAGCCTTTCTTGAAAAGTTGATCCTTCGGACAAAAAAGCTTTTTCCTTTAATATCTCCTTAAAAAGTGTTTTTTCCAAGTGATCTAGTCCACCTGCTTGTTCTGAGTTCTCCCTAACATTCTTAAGAAAACAAGAAGCTTCGAATTTAGAAGAGTGTCTGCGAAATACAGCCTCGACAAGGGTGGTCTTGCCAATACCACCCATGCCCCAAATACCTACAGTGATGCAAGCGCCTGGTAAATGAATGCCTAACAGCGATTCAATCTGCTCGATGCGGCTTTCAATTCCAACAAAACCCTTTAAATCGCAGGATGATTCGCGACACATTTTGGCCCAAATATGATCGACAACTTTCTGAATTAGATTTGCCTCCGTCCTGGAAAATAGACGTATATGATTAGGTAGAAAAGCAATAGTTAGTCTTAAATACGCTTTACCAAATCTTAGCACAAATCAAACTGTCACAAGTTTAAAGAAAATTTATAACTTTAGACAAGTAAGTTTATCTTACATTGCCGGTCCCAAGCCCGGGTAAATGAGGAGGGGGAGGGCGTCAGGTAGTCGACAGCCGGCACTCCATGATCACGTCGAATCCTTATGAAAATGAATCCAGAACAAAATCGAGCTAAAGCTAGGGCGTCACCCGTAAGTGGCGCGCTGTGTGGCCCGAGCACAGTGATAAGTGAGCAAGGGTCGCTGTATCTCCATCGGCACCCAGATGCAGTGTTAAATGAGCAAGGGGGCCATAGAAACTTCTTTTCGAACGACTCCACTCAAAGTTGTTTGGGAGCATATGCTCCTATCAACTTTACACGGGACACACAAAAGAAGTACTTTGATCCTATTAGACGGGGGATGGTGAAGAAGCTAGGACAGAAGGGTAGAGTTCAAGAGAGCAAAATGCGTTTAGGAACGTGGAATATAGGAACCTTAACGGGAAAATCTATGGAAGTAGTGGAAGTTATGGTGAGGAGAAGGATAAATATTATGTGCCTACAAGAAACTAAGTGGGTTGGTAGTAAGGCAAAGGATCTAGAAAACTCAGGGTTTAAACTTTGGTATTCGGGCACAAATAGAACGAGAAACGGTGTTAGCATCATCGTGGACAAGACCTTGACACAAGATGTTGTAGATGTCAAGAGGGTAGGAGATAGAATTATGGCAATCAAGATTGTAATAGGACAAGAACTTATCAATGTGATTAGTGCGTACGCACCTCAAGTAGGGTTGGATACGAGTTCAAAGGAGAAATTTTGGGAAGACCTTGGAGACTTGGTGCAAGGAATTGCTCAGACAGAGAAGTTATTTATAGGAGGAGATTTAAATGGACACGTGGGCAGGGAGACAGGCAACTATGGACGTTTTCATGGTGGCCATGGTTTTGGGGAGAGAAACAAGGATGGGGAAGCTATCTTGGATTTTGCAATGGCATATGATCTCTTCTTAGCCAACACCTTCTTTAAGAAGAGAGAAGAACATGTGATCACCTACAAGAGTGGGTCGTCAAAAACACAAATAGATTTTCTTCTAATGAGGAAAGGGGATCGTATAACTTGTAAGGATTGCAAAGTTATACCAGGAGAGAGCGTGGCTAATCAACATCGCTTGTTGGTGATGGATGTACATATCAAAAAAGTGAGACAAAAGAACAAGACTTGGAAGTGCCCAAGAACTAGATGGTGGAATCTAAAAGAAGAAAAACAAGCCATTTTCAAAGAGAAAGTAATCACCCAGTGTGTGTGGGATAAAGAGGGGGAAGCTAGCCAAATGTGGGACTCCATGGCTAGTTGTATCCGAAAAGTAGCAAAAGAGGTATTAGGAGAGTCCAAGGGCTTTGCCCCACACCAAAAGGAATCTTGGTGGTGGAATGAGGAGGTACAAACAAAGGTGAAGGCTAAGAAGGAATGTTGTAAAGCCTTATACAAGGATAGGACTGATGAAAATGGTGAAAGGTATAGAAAAGCGAAGCAAGAGGCGAAGAAAGCTGTGAGAGAAGCTAAGTTAGCGGCTTACGACGATATGTATAAACGACTAGATACCAAAGAAGGAGAGTTAGATATCTATAAACTAGCTAGAGCAAGGGAAAAGATGACAAGGGACCTAAACCAAGTGAGGTGCATCAAGGATGAGGATGGAAAGGTTCTTGCTACAGAGAACGCGGTTAAAGACAGATTGAGAGGTTATTTTCATAATCTTTTCAATGAAGGACATGAAAGGAGTGCTTCTTTAGGGGAGTTGAGTAACTCAGAAGAGTGTAGAAACTACTCTTTTTATCGTCGAATCTGGAAGGAAGAAGTGGTTGTAGCTTTAAAGAAGATGAAGCATAGAAAAGCAATAGGCCCAGACGATATACCAATCGAAGTGTGGAAACTTTTGGGAGAGACAGGTATAACATGGCTCACTGACCTTTTCAATAGGATTTTGAAAACGAAGAAGATGCCAAATGAGTGGCGAACGAGCACTTTGGTGCCTATCTACAAGAATAAGGGCGACGTACAAAATTGCATGAACTATAGGGGTATTAAGCTAATGAGTCATACAATGAAGCTCTGGGAGAGAGTCATTGAGCATAGATTGAGGCAAGAGACACGGGTTTCGGACAACCAATTGGGGTTCATGCCAGGGCGCTCAACCATAGAGGCAATCTATCTCTTACGAAGATTGATGGAAAGATATAGAGATGGGAAAAAGGATTTACACATGGTCTTTATAGATTTGGAAAAAGCGTATGATAGGGTCCCAAGAGACATTCTTTGAAGGATTTTAGAGAAAAAGGAGTACGAGTAGCATATATCCAAGCTATAAAGGATATGTATGAAGGAGCAAAGACTGCCGTAAGAACTCATGAAGGACAAACGGAAAGCTTTCCCATAACTGTAGGATTACATCAAGGCTCATCCTTAAGTCCTTACCTTTTTGCGTTGGTAATGGATGAGTTAACAGGACATATTCAAGATGATATTCCTTGGTGTATGCTTTTCGCAGACGATATAGTGTTGATAGATGAAACTCAGGAAGGGGTAAATGCAAAGCTTAACCTTTGGAGAGAAGTGTTGGAATCTAAAGGTCTTCGCCTAAGCCGATCAAAGACAGAATATATGGAGTGCAAGTTCAGTGCAAATGGAGGCCAAAACGAGTTAGGGGTGAGGATCGGAGATCAAGAAATACCAAAGAGCGACCGTTTTCGTTACCTAGGATCTATCTTGCAAAAGAACGGAGAATTAGATGGAGATCTCAACCATAGAATACAAGCTGGATGGATGAAGTGGAAGAGTGCATCTGGCGTGTTGTGTGACCGCCGTATGCCACTGAAGCTCAAGGGAAAATTTTATAAGACGGCAATAAGGCCGGCGATGCTGTATGGCACAGAATGTTGGGCAGTGAAGCATCAACACGTACACAAAATGGGTGTAGCGGAGATGAGGATGCTTCGTTGGATGTGTGGGCACACGAGAAAGGATAAGATTAGGAATGAGGATATCCGGGGTAAAGTAGGAGTAGCCGAAATTGAAGGAAAGATGAGAGAAAATCGGTTACGGTGGTTTGGACATGTGCAAAGAAGGCCTAGTGAGGCTCCGATTAGAAGATGCGACTATGGGACAGAGGTTCAGGGCCGAAGGGGTAGAGGAAGACCTAGGAAAACTTTGGAAGGGACTCTAAGAAAAGACTTAGAGTACTTGGATCTAACGAAGGACATGATACATGACCGAGCACAATGGCGTTCTAAGATTCATATAACCGATCCCACTCAGTGACTTGGATTTTCCAAGTCTCCAACCGAGAAGTTTTCCTCACTCAGGAAATTAAGGGAACACTACCTCAACCTACATGATCCACTCACAAAGCTTCAACAAAAGAAAATTCAAAGAACTTAGCGAAGAAGGCTTTGGTGTATTTAACACAATACGTTGAAATGAAGGAAAACTTATTTATTGATATCCCCGATAAGCTACAAATATGTACATATACATGAGTCAAAATAAACAAACAAGAGGGAGCCTTCACAAAGGTTGCTTAGGAGAAGTCTCAGCAGTCGGTAGAGCCCCAGAAAGAGAATGCACCGGAGGGGGATCATTCGGAGCCTCAGTACTGGACAGAACCCTAGAAGGATGAGGCATCAGAGGTTGATCATTTGGAGCTTCATTACGCGGTACAGCCCCAGAAGACGAAGGTAATAAATTCCTTTGGAACAAACCCATAAATCTCTGATGATCAAGTAAAACCTGACCATCAGATTCCTTCATCTGGTCAAGCTTCATCTTCATGTTTGTAGCATAGTCATGTGCGAGCCGGTGCAACTGTTTATTCTCATGCTTGAGCCCTCTAATCTCCTGTTTGAGACTCATCACTTCAGCCGCCAATGATTCAACTTGGCGAGTTCAAGCAAATAGGCGTTGGGCCATATTAGACACAGAACCTGCACACTGAACACTAAGAGCCAGAGAATCCTTAACAGCTAACTCATCAGACCGTTTGGAAAGTAGTCTATTATCTTTGGGAGTGAGAAGGTTCCTGGCCACCACCGCAGCGGTCATATCATTCTTCATCACGGAATCCCCAACGGTAAGAGGACCAGTAGGGGAGACGAAGGATGGGCGCCATATGTTGTCTGGAGAAGGCGGGGCAGCCTCTTCAACAAGGTTCAAGTCAAAATGACGGTCGGAGGGGCCAGACATTTTCAAAGGTGTTGAAGAGAGAAGAGGTCGGACAAATCAAGATCTTAGAAGTGCAAGAATGGAGTTTCTACTGGTGGAGATTCAAGTGTGCTTTGGAACTTAATGTCAGCCCCTATAAAAATCTGCACTCGACGGAGCTTCAGAAATCGAAGAGGCGTTTGCTTTCTCAAAAGCTGGGCTGCTCAGAGACCACGAGGGTCGATCTCAGAAATCGAAGAAGCGTCTGCTTTCTCAAAAGTTGGGCTGCTCAAAGACCACGAAGGCCGATCTCAGAAATCGAAGAGGCGCCTGCTTTCTCAAAAGCTGGGCTGCTCAGAGACCACGAGGGCTGCTCTCAGAAATCGAAGAGGCACCTACTTTTCCAGCCTTTTCAGCACCTGTCACACGCACACTCAGCTTTGCGGAAATTATGGGCATTCTGTCGAAGACTTCTGATGAAGTAGAAAGCACATGAGTCTTACTGTTCAATCACCCACTTCCTACACGCAACAGTAGCTCATGGGTACCACTTTGCCAAAGTTCTCTGCCAAAGTTGAGCACGTGAAGCTTGTAGCTCCCACTACATCGCTCTGACCAAGAAGGGTAAAAGAATAGCAAAGAAACAGCACTAACAAAGTTTAGACACATAAATTTTGAAGATCTAGCTACCATATTATTACCTACAATGGTAAAGGAACAGCACCACTGCTGGATAATTGGAAAGTCCCTGTGTATCAACCTCTGTGTTTCGTGGCAAGGTAGACTAGCAAACATGCCCAACCTTTACTCACATTCGAGAAAACACTCCCAACAAGATTGCTTGCTCCAAAATCGAAGAGGCACCGTCCTCCGAATCTCGAGAGCCAGACTCCCAACATGACTACTTTCTCAAAAATCGAAGAGAGGGTAAAGGAACAGTACCATTGCTGGATAATTGGAAAGTCCTTGTGTGTCAACCTCTGTGCTTCGTGGCAAGGTAGACTAGCAAACATGCCCAACCTTTACTCACATTCGAGAAAACACTCCCAAAGTTCCCACTACATCGCTCTGACCAAGAAGGGTAAAAGAATAGCAAAGAAACAGCACTAACAAAGTTTAGACACATAAATTTTGAAGGTCTAGCTACCATATTATTACCCACAAGGGTAAAGGAACAGTACCACTGCTGGATAATTGGAAAGTCCCTGTGTGTCAACCTCTGTGCTTTGTGGCAAGGTAGACTAGCAAACATGCCCAACCTTTACTCACATTCGAGAAAACACTCCCAACAAGATTGCTTGCTCCAAAATCGAAGAGGCACCGTCCTCCGAATCTCGAGAGCCAGACTCCCAACATGACTACTTTCTCAAAAATCGAAGAGAGGGTAAAGGAACAGTACCATTGCTGGATAATTGGAAAGTCCCTGTGTGTCAACCTCTGTTCTTCGTGGCAAGGTAGACTAGCAAACATGCCCAACCTTTACTCATATTCGAGAAAACACTCCCAACAAGATTGCTTGCTCCAAAATCGAAGAGGCACCGCCCTCCGAATCTCGAGAGACAGACTCCCAACATGATTACTTTCTCAAAAATCAAAGAGACACCGCTCTCCGAATCTCGAGAGCCAGACCCCCAGCATGATTGCTTTCTCAAAAATCGAAGAGGCATCGTTCTCCGAATCTCGAGAGCCAGATCCCCGATAGGATTGCTTGTTCGAAAACCGAAGAGGCAACACTTTCCCAACTGCAAGAGCTGGATCTCCTTGGATAAAGCTGTCTGTAATCTTCACACGCAACATCAGCTTTCCAGATACCACAGACCACTTTTTCAAAGTGCTCTGACAGAGTTAAAACATGTGAAGCTGACAGCTCCCACTACCGTGCTATGACCAAGCAGGGTAAAGGAATAGCATTACTACTTCTTGTTAAGGAGACTCCTATATATGTTGACCTCCATCCCCAACGGACAGACAGACCTGCAAAAATGCTCAACCCTTCCTCATATCTGAGAGGGCACTCCCAACGAAGCCTTTCGAAATATTCAGCTTTCTTTCCCCCCGATAATACCTCTGCAAACAATCTATACTTGAGCAAGAATATCTCATATCATCAGGGTTAAAAGCAAGAATATCCCATATCATGCTTTTTCCCTGTCTTTTCCTTTGGCCTTGTTCTTACCTGCAAGACAAGGAGAAAGAGAGCAATCAGTCAGCATTTGGAATCAAGCTTCCAGCCAGGAACTGACTGCCTGGAAGATACCGCATCTGCCTGAGGAACAGATAGGGCAAGTGAGAAGGATACAAGGAAGCATGTGGAGACAAGCGTAACAGCACACATGCCGATACATCCATTACTCTGTCAAAGCAAAAGTATCCCATATCAGCAGGGTCGAACATACTCTAGATTTGATGGACTTGTTTTGACCCTCAAATTCTTCAGTCAGCCTTATATTCTGGAGGAAACCAGAAAACCATCCAGCTCAGTTCAAGAATAAGCCTGTGGAAAGTTACTTCTTCAAAAGCAAAAGTATCCCATATCATCTCTTCTCATTTTTCTTCTCTTTATCCTTCATGCTGCCTGCAAGATAGGGAGAATGTGAACAATCAGCCGGAGGTCGGATTGCTTACCTTGTCTGTCACCTCTTTCAGCAGATCCCCTAGCTCGGCGACTTGGGGGACTCCTACTACATGGTTTGTATCGCGCTTGACCAAGCCTGAAACTACAAGTAAGCTTCAAGTGAAATTGATACATTACCTTGTGCATCTCCACCAGTTAAAGATACCACCCCTGGATGGAGGAAGAGTACTTCCAGAGAAGATGTCACATTTACCTATGAGACAGATAAGGCAAGTCAAGACGATACCACACTCCGATACTTAGAAGTTTCATGATTACGAGATCATTCTCCCACAATATTTCCTAATGTCATATGTACTAAATCATTCACCTGTACTCACTAAAGGAGAGCTTGAACCTATGTACTTATGTAAACCCTTCACAATTAATGAGAACTCCTCTATTCCGTGGACGTAGCCAATCTGGGTGAACCACGTACATCTTGTGTTTGCTTTCCTATCTCTATCCATTTATATACTTATCCACACTAATGACCGGAGCAATCTAGCGAAGATCACAAAAAGCGACCGTTTTCGCTACCTAGGATCTATCGTGCAAGAGAACGGAGAATTAGATGGAGATCTCAACCATAGAATACAAGCTGGATGGATGAAGTGTAAGAGTGCATCCGGCGTGTTGTGTGACCGTCGTAGGCCACTGAAGCTCAAGGGAAAATTTTATAGGACGGCAATAAGGTCAGCGATGTTGTATGGCACAGAATGTTAGGCGGTGCAGCATCAACACTTACACAAAATGGGTGTGGCGGAGATGAGGATGCTTCGTGGGATGTGTGGGCACACGAGAAAGGATAAGATTGGGAATGAGGATATCCGAGGTAAAGTAGGAGTAGCCGAAATTGAAGGAAATATGAGAGAAAATCGGTTCCGGTGATTTGGAGATGTGCAAAGAAGGCCTACTGACGCTCCAGTTCGAAGATGTGACTACGGGACAGAGGTTCAGGGCCGAAGAGGTAGAGGAAGACCTAGGAAAACTTTGGAAGAGACTCTAAGAAAAGACTTAGAGTACTTGGATCTAACGGAGGACATGACACAAAACCGAGCGCAATGGCGTTCTAGGATTCATATAGCCGACCCCACTTAGTGGGAAAAGGCTTTGTTGTTGTTGTTGTTGTTGTTGTAGAAAAGTTAAAGAATGAGTTAGTTACCCGGATTTGTTTGAATAATCAAACCCAGATAGATTGGCTGCAGTCGTCAAAGCATCCCTCCAGTTGTGCACCTTGTTGATATTGTTGTTGAAACGTTTTTCAAGTTGAGCAAATGCATCCGCATAAATCCCGTGCTGTTTTCGTACATCAGATGGATTGATGTCGTAGAATACGGGTATAACTATCTGGCCATCTCTCTTGTTGCATCTGAGTATATGCACGAGTTCATCTAAACACCATGTGGAAGAAGCATAGTTTTGTGAGAAAATGATCACCGAGATCGTGGATTTCTCGATTGCCTCTAGAAGGGCAGGTCCGATTTCTTCTCCACTCTGAAGTTTGTCATCGATGTAGGTTACAATTTTCTTCCGAAGTAAGGCATCATGTAGATGGCTGGTAATACCAAGGCGGGTGTCCTCACCTTTGAAACTGATAAACACATCATACTTTTCTTGACGTGGGGGGTTATCAGCAGCAGATGATGAAGAAGAAGCAATGTCCATAACCTCTAGTTTTTAGAAACAGCAAAAAGATGTAGTTGCAGAGAGATTAATTGTTAATTAGAGAGAAATACTACTACGACGTTGCACCGAATTAAGAGGATGCAAGAGGGGGGAGAGAGAGACTAGTTCAGAATTTGCTTGAATTGGCTTTTGACTACATGCACAAAATTTCAAAGGCTCGAAATTAACGAGCGAGAGATACGAAAGTGGAAAATGGGGCATATGATAGGACCTATTATCTTTAAAAACTCTATAATTTAAAGAAAGATATTCATATATTTGCAATCTTATTATGAACAACGTCATCTCAGCATGTAAAACTACTAGTACTAACCAACACCCGGCACATCAGTAGAATCAGCTACATCAGAATCAGCCGCAGGAGATGAAGAAGAAAATGATCTGCAGCACATGTACAATAGTACAAAAAATGCATTACATTATGTGTCAATGTTTACTAATTATATCAATTATTAGGCCGATTCTTTGATTTTGATCTGAAACATAGTACTACTTCAAAGATCCCCAATGTTTTATTTAATAGACATTTCCATGCACATCATGTAATGCAAGAAGTTTCAGGGACTAATCAAATAGTGAAAATGAGGTGATCACAAAGGGGATCAATCAAAATGCCTTAATTGTACCAACTAATGAAGTTATTTGAAGGGTTTATAATCATATTTAGAATGCTAATCAATGATTGTCTCCTTAAAGAAAAAGAGGACGTGGAACCGATGAAACGTGAATACAACACTTGTCGTGGACATGAGCTGCTTGTTGGCCATGATAAGAGTAGTTAATCTATATGAGTATGTATAGATTATCAATTAGGTTTCTTCTTTAGACGAATTTACAAAACGATGTCTAAATGTACATCTACGATTTACAATTTCACAATATAACATGTTAAATATCCGACAAACAAATGGCTTTGATTTCTAAATTGTAGCTTCCTTCTCAATCTCGCATTAAGTTGAAAAATCGAAAACATAAACTTACAAACCAACTTTGATTTCTAAATTGTATTTGTTGTGGTTGTACCTAATGGGTCGGGCTCATTAGGACCAGTGGCAATTTTGAAATATAACACAAATACAGCACCATTTTTGTCACAAAAAAAATCATCGTTTTTCTACCTCAAACTATTGGCAGTGTCTCCGTCGTCTTCTGATTTTCCTCCGAATCGGAGAAGAAAGGCAACCAAATCATGGTCCTCCGAATTCGTGTTTTTCTGATTCTTCCCGGCGCTCCTTACGCGTTCTGCAGCCTGAGCGCGCTGCGCTCTCGGTTGATTCCGTGGTCTGATTTTCCGCGAATCGCAATCCGACGGTGGCGATGGCATCGCCGCTGAACCAATCGGCGAATGTGGATCTCGAAGGATCTCTTCGATGCGTATTTACGACGGGCCGATTTTGACCGCGATGGCCGGATTAGTGGCAATGAAGCCGTCGCTTTCTTCCAGGGCTCTGGTCACCCAAACAGGTCCTGTCACCCAAACAGGTCTTTGCGCAGGTACTCTCTCTCTCTCTCTCTCTCTCTCTCTCTATATATATATATATATGTGTGTGTGTGTGTGTGTGTGTGTGTATGCTTGTGTTTTTATGTATAATTGGATGTGTGTGTGATTATATTTGTGTTCCGAATCAGATTGATTTTGAATTTTTTTAGTGTAATTGTAGTTGAAGTGGTAAATGTGAGCTCGGGATGTCTTAATTCTCTTATGTAAGCTGAGATTTTTATTTCGTGTTAGTATAAATGCGGAATTGATGTTCAAATGGTAGAAAATAAGTAGATGAATAATTTATACTACAGTTAGTGAGGTTGAGAGAGTCATGTTATCAGGTCATTAATATACCTTCTGGTGTGTCCGTTCGACCTGAGGTGGTAAGCAGACTTTAGAAATGTGTTATATGACCCAAGGATTGATCGAGGATTGTTTATTACATTAGAATTGTGCAGTAGTGAAAACCTGCAGCATAAGATGACTATGGAGTAGTTAGGATTGTCGCATACAGGGGAAATGTTCTTGGGTCAGGATCATATCGACAAATAGGTTCTTGAAGCTGTATACTTGTTTTGCTGAAGGAATTTCCGTATAAAATGATAACCAGGGGCATATTGTGTTAAATATTAATTATATGAATGCACTTTCTCATTAGCTTGAATTGCTGAACATAACAGGCTTAATCAAGCATATTTTTCTGCGAGATGCTTTGCTGCTGGATGTTCATTCGTTGCATGATGTATTCGTATTTTGATGTAAAAACTTACATATGCCATAGATATTTTGTAGATATAAAATTTATTTTGTGATTGGGAGTAAGTCATTGAGCATAGATTGAGGCAAGAGACACATGTTTCGGACAACCAATTCGGGTTCATGCCAGGGCGCTCAACCATGGAGGCAATCTATCTCTTACGAAGATTGATGGAAAGATATAGAGATGGGAAAAAGGATTTACACATGGTCTTTATAGATTTGGAAAAAGCGTATGATAGGGTCCCAAGAGACATTCTTTGGAGGATTTTAGAGAAG